>NC_058380.1:22110000-22400000 GCF_018350175.1 Felis catus
AGGTGCCCTCAGAGGGAACTTTTTCTAAGCAAACGATTTCATTTAGAAAAAGCAGTACAGTGAAACAGCACACCATTCTAGAACATCAAGCTGAAGTGTCCCCAGTAGATTCAATAATTTGTCCGAGCCCCCAAACAATTACTTCAGGGTTTGGGGTGTGTAGTTTAAGCATAGTTAACGTATTGTATCTGTCCTCATGCCTTGGCATCCACAGGATAATTATAATATATGGGTGCATCCCAGGATGCTTTTTGCATAGTCTTTGTTCATTTTTAGCAAGAAAATGTCCTCTCGATGCTTGCTGGGCTGTTTCTCTTTACCTACCAAATGATTTTATGTGGAGTAATATCCTATGCAATTGCTCAAATAATAAATAATCTATAGAGGCACAAGGAACTTCCCTGTAGGAAGCTAGAGATAGGGCAATCACTCATTCCAATCTTATTGTTCTCTCTCAGTGAATTTTGTCAGTATCTGTTTTAAAAGCTGATTTCATCTCTCCATGAGGCCGTCTGTCTCTGACTGATAAAAGGGTAGTTAGCAAAAGGAAATCCTCGCAGTCTTCATGTTTCTTCATTAAAAATATCCTCTCTCTTTTTGTATTTGGTTGCATGCAAAGGGCCAGCAACGTCCTTGTGATCAAAAGCAAAATGATCTGTCTCTAAGTAAAGAATGCCCCACCCCCAGCAAGATATGACTTCTAATTCAGCAGGGAACATTGATTAGAGTCTCGTGGAAAATACTACTGTTTATTCTTTAATGTAAATGGCTTTTAAAAAAAATCCACGTGTATTTTTAGATGATAGTGTTAAAGATTTTAATAGAAAGTATTGTAAGGCAGTTTGGCTCAGGAGTTTTTTGGGGTTGTTACAACTCTAAACTTTTTAAGAGCACCCCTCCGTGGAGACAGCACAGCCCTCCCACGTGCTCTTCTGGTACTGTAATGCTGTCACAGGTGGCATTAACACTCCCATTTTCTTAAAAGCTAGAGTGTAGGGACCTACCTACCACATTCTCTGTACCCCATCCGGGCAGTGCTTGCAAAGCTTTTTGCAGTATTCCAAGATTAAAATCCTAGCAACAGCGTTTTGCCCAAGTGGTTCCCGGAAGGCGCACTGTCAGCCAGGAACGTTCAGGGTTCCCAGTGTCGTTCAGGCTGGACAGTCTGGCTTCGCAGTCCTCCAACCCCTGGAACTGTCTGTGGCTAGAAGAATTTTCCTGCCAAATTATAAAACAGGCTACATCTTCTCTCCCTGGACTCCTGGCCTTTTCCCATCAGTTATGGTCTCCTAACCACACGGCTTATGCCTTGAACTTTAAATCTTGATTTGAAAATCTAATTAGGCTTTCCATGTCTCAACACATTGGTTTGGGTCCCCTCAGCCAGGCAGAGTAAACTCTCCAAGTTCTAATCCCCACGTGCACTGTGAGCCAGCAACTGTGAATGAAAAGAAGGGGGGCAAACATACTGGAATTCTTGAAATTTTCAAAATGAATGCTAGGGTCTATCCTACTGAGGAGTATGATCAGTTGAGAAAGTTCTTAAACATTTTCATTTCAAGTTAAATTTTAGATAGAATCCCAGTACATAAAAAAGGTAAAAGCACCAGTGAACTTTCTCATCAAGAGATGCCTGGAGTCCTGTTGAAAACCCCTGCAGTAAGAAAATGACAGAGCTGTGAATGGATTTGACTGCCTGCTGTCCTCTATGACCTAGGTCAGGGATCACAAATTCAAATGTCTACAGGGAACAAGAATTTGATATTAAGAAATGAAACCCTGTACAAAATGTATACCCCATCTATAGGGACATTCTGATGACATTCATCAGTTGTAGCCATGATGAAAAATGTTGGAGCATAGGGGGGCTGAGTGTAAGAGTTGCCAAATGTGCTGATTTTTCAGCGACAAGCAGAAAGTGCAGATCTTTTCATGTGAAATTGCCTGATTTGTACATGTTGACAAATGATTAATTCAACATGTAGAAAACTCATCAGAACTCAAAGAAAACTCATCTGGAAGCCAAACCTAGACTGCAGGGCATCAATTTGTAATTCTTGTAGGTTACTACAATTCTTGTAGGCTTCTAAAGCATTGCATCTCATTAACATGATCTTATCGTTACATGTTATTTCTAGTATATTCACCATGACCCTGAGAATATGTTCACTTCTTACCACTATCGTAGTAGCTACTACCCTGTTTTAACCACAGCATCTCACCTGATGACATCCCGTGCCTTGTATCTGGTCCTGAGTCCTACTCCACTCCTGCTCTCTCTGATCCATTCTCTACAGAGCAAACAGAGTGATCTTTGCCAAAATACAAATAACATCTCGTCACTCCTTTCCTCAACTCTCTCCATGAATAACCATTACAATTAGACAAAGATCCAGATATCTAAATGTGACACACACCATTCCATGAACCAGCCCAAGTCACCTCTTCAAATTTACCTCCTGGCGTATTGCCCTTAGGCGCTTGGCATATTCTGGTCTTCCTGCCGGTCCTTGAAACTGTCCTGCTCATCCTGCTTTTTGGAGTTATGTTCCACCTGTTCCTTATTTGTGGGTTCCACATCCTCAAGTGTGGCTCGCCTCCTTATTTTATTCAAATCTCTACTTCTTAGTGGATCCTCTCTGATCTCTGCATCTAAAATAGGTGATCCTCCCATTTTCCATCCCCTCATCAGCGTTTTCTTCTTGCTTTTGCTTGTCATTGCTGATATGATTTTATATTCGTCTATTTTCTCTCTCCCTCAACAGATTATAAGCACTAAGGGGACAGACGTCTTATCTATGTATCACTCTTGTTTAAAAAGTTGTATTTAAATCCCAGTTAACACACATTGTAATAGTTTCAGGTGAACAACATAACGGCTCATCACAACAGGTGCACTCCTTAATCCCCATCACCTGTTTCATCCTTCCGCACTCCCCTCCCCTCCGGTAACCATCACTTTGTTCTCTGTCGTTAGGAGCCTTTCTTGGTTTGCCTCTCTCTTTTTCCCCTTTGCCCACTTGTTTTGTTTCTATCGATAATATCCGGAAGACTGTTGTATAACGAGTACTCAATAGCTGTTTGTAGCAAACAAATCAATGGGTGAGTGTCACCACTATCATCACAGCCCAGTGGCACTCCCTTCACTCAAATCTCTGCCGTTTATGGTCTGGATCTCACTTTCACTACACTCATCCTACCACGCTCCCCGACCACACTTCCTAAGGCACCAGCCAGCCGTGTCCCTTCCACATTTGGAAACAGTCTGAGCTAATTCCCCCCCGCCCTTTAAGAAGTACTTCCTGTGCGTATCTGTGTACAGTTTGGGTGAACATCTGTTGCCACCCTTGTCACACTGTTTTAAATGACCCAATTCCTTGTCTGACTCTTGCACTAGACAATAAGCCTCAAAAGGTCTTATTAATAAACATAACGGTTTCTGTTCCTGTATCCCTTCAAAATTTATGGAAGGGCTCACATGTGGACCGTTCAATTTTTATAAGGATGTTTCTAAAATGCCTTTTCATAAGAGAAAATTGAGACTCTGAGGAGCTGAAAAACTTCTCTAAATCGCACAATTTGAATAAAGCGTAACTTTAAGCCAGTTCATCAAATTTCAAGGTGATTTTGTCTTCCCTGGTAAAACAATACTACATTCCACACAAGGAAATTTCCATGTCTGGCTTTCAAGGACCTTAACAATTTGAATTTAAGCCACTTCACCAAACTTACTACCATTCTTTCCCTTTAAATACTCCAAAATTTAGTCACTAAATTAAAATCTCATTATTAATACAGATCTCTCACTTTCTCTTTGAGTTTTCCCCCCCTTATTTTCTCCATAACTATAATATTTCTCCCTTTTTTTCACATCTTAATCCTAGCTTTTATTCAAAGCTCAGCTAAAAGACCATCACCTTCAAGGTAAATCCTTTTTCTTTTTTAATGTTTATTTATTTTTGAGAAAGAGAGAATGCAAGCAGAGGAAATGCAGAGAGAGAGAGAGAGAGAGAGAGAGGATCTGAAGTGGGCTCCACGCTGACAGCAGAGTGAGGCTTGAACTCACAGACCATGAGATTATGAGCTGAACCAAAGTCAGAGCCACCCAGGTGCCCTGACTCTTCTGATATAGTAACTGATATCTACTTTGAACAAATATATATTACCTAAAATTTCCTTATGGAAATATTAAATTTCAAAATCTATATGTTATTAAAATAAGTGCAAAGGTAGGTTCTATATACATAAAAGCTATTGCTTGTAACTGAATATCAAATTAATTTAGGCAGTGTTGAGTTAAAGTCATCTTTAGCTTCTCTGCAGGTCATATGTCTGAGTACCAGTGAAGATTAAGCTCAGCTATATATAGGAGAAAACCGGAAGCACTGACTTATACTCAAAGGCAGATGTTGAAGAATAGAAAGGGGGCGTCACAGTGGCCAGGAAACCAGATTCCTTTTGCTTTCTACTGCTGCACAATCCCCACAAGGATCCCATTCTCAAGCTGGTCTGATTGTTCAAGATGCTTCTGAACATTTTTTTAATGTTTATTTATTTATTTTGAGAAAGAGAGAGAGAGGACACATGAGCAAATTGGGGAGGGGCAGACAGAAGAGAGAGAATACCAAGCAGGCTCCACACTCAGCATGGAGCCTGATGCGGGGCTCAGTCTCACCACCGTGAGATCATGACCTGGGCCAAAATCAAGAGTGGGACCCTTTGGGAATGCAAATTGGTGCAGCCGCTCTGGAAAGCAGTGTGGAGGTTCCTCAGAAAATTAGAAATAGACCTACCCTATGACCCAGCAATAGCACTGCTAGGAATTTATCCAAGGGATACAGGAGTGCTGATGCATAGGGGCACTTGTACCCCAATGTTTATAGCAGCACTCTCAACAATAGCCAAATTGTGGAAAGAGCCTAAATGTCCATCAACTGATGAATGGATAAAGAAATTGTGGTTTATATACACAATGGAATACTATGTGGCAATGAGAAAGAATGAAATATGGCCTTTTGTAGCAACGTGGATGGAACTGGAGAGTGTGATGCTAAGTGAAATAAGCCATACAGAGAAAGACAGATACCATATGGTTTCACTCTTATGTGGATCTTGAGAAACTTAACAGAAACCCATGGGGGAGGGGAAGGAAAAAAAAAAGAGGTTAGAGTGGGAGAGAGCCAAAACATAGGAAAAACTGAGAACAAACTGAGGGTTGATGGGGGGTGGGAGGGAGGGGAGGGTGGGTGATGGGTATTGAGGAGGGCACCTTTTGGGATGAGCACTGGGTGTTGTATGGAAACCAATTTGACAATAAATTTCATATATTGAAAAAAAAAGAAACAAACTACAAATTTGAAAGCATCAATGAAATAGTCAGGTTCGTATAAAAACATAGCTTACTATAACTCGACCAAGAAGTAGAAACCAGATTACTTACTCCTATATCCATTAACAAAAATCCAGTACTGATAGTTTTCTTACTAAGAACCCCAGGTGTAGGAGTTTTACTGGCAAGTTCAACTATATGTTTAAAGAACTGAATAATCCAGTTCTTATACCATCTCTTTCAGAAAATAAAAAGAAAAACTGGAACAATTCACAACTCATTTTATGAGGCTGGTCTAACATGGATAGCATAATCTGATGAGAAAGGAAAATCATTATACTCCTGAATTAAGTCACTTACATGATATAAATTCTGAGCAGAAGATTAGCGCAGTGAATCCAGCGCCAACGTATAAATATAGTAATCTATCATGACCAACTTGGATTTATCCCAGCATTGGAAGTTTTGTTTCACATTAGCAAATCAATTAATGCAAATTATCATATTAATGAATTTAGAAGACTGGGAAAACGTGATAAAAGTTGACATTCCTTCTTGATAAAACCTTTAACAAGCTAGAAATAGAAGCCACAAAAGATGCCTTTGTTGCTCTGCTGCACAAGGTTTCTGACTATTTGATTTCTGTGCAGCATGTATTTTTTATCTCACCTCAGGCGTTTGGCTGGGCATTTCTCTGCTTCGGGGCTTTCCTTTGGTCTTTACACAGACAGCCTGGAAAAGCTCAGCAGTTGATGTACAGAGTCAATACGCAACTAATGGCTTTGAAAGTTTTTCGAAAAATGTATGAATGGTGAAAATAATTAAAGAATATAAAATGAATAGACCGTTATCTAACATTCTCAGAGGAAGACGTAACTTTGGAAGAACAAAATTTCAAACATATCCTCTTTTGGTCAATAGACACCTTGAGCATCTCCTTTGTGATGAGAGGAAAATAAGTTGAACAAGACACAATCTGTATCCTCAAGGAGCTCAAAGTTGTGCAAAAAGAGCAGCACTGGTAAACCAATTAAGATATATTGTATGAAATAGTCAAATAGAGATCCAGGTAAGGTGCTATGGGAACACAGAGGAG
This sequence comes from Felis catus, assembly GCF_018350175.1. Taxonomy (NCBI): domain Eukaryota; kingdom Metazoa; phylum Chordata; class Mammalia; order Carnivora; family Felidae; genus Felis; species Felis catus. The sequence goes on from NC_058380.1 coordinate 22,116,426, forward strand.
AAAGTGTCTAATGTTACCTGAAGGAGTCAGGAACACTATATTCCACAAGAACCTTGAACAGTGATTCGAAAGCTGTATAGAAATCACAGCAGGCAAGGGGGTGAAATGGGCATTGCAGGAAGAAGGAACAAAGATCCAGAGGTTAAAAGAGCATGCTCTAGGAAGAACTGAGTTGATAATCTGTAGAGTAGGAGGAAGAATTCGAGAACACAAAGACAGGAAGTTAGAGAGACCATCAATCACTAGTATCCTATAGGCTCTGAGATCTTTTGATGTGTTTCAAATAAGACAGTGACATAATCAGCTGTTAAAATGATTAAAGACGCAATCTAGTTGATACAAACAAATGTGAACACTTTATAAAGCAGGCAGTCTATGTTCCCAAGCCTTCAGAGAACTGCGAAATGGGACTGAAGGCAGGAAGCCTTTATACAATTAAAATTAAGGAATAAGGAAGAGAAAAATAGAAAATGAATAAGGAGGAAAGAAGTAAGTATAAGGCCAGAGTTGGCTTTGCATTTGGGGATTGGCTGACTGGTTTTAGTGCCTTTCTGGTCAAGCAGAGCATTTACCAGACATGAAAGCTTATCTATATTTTGGTCTGCTGTTGTAGCACATCAGCCAGGCATTTATTTCAACACAGCTTTGTGCCAGAAATGTTAAAATAATACTAGTAAGTTCTGAATCGGCAGAGGGAAATCTAGTACCATTTTTATACTAATAGAGTCTCATGTTTTGAAATCAAAAAGGACAGATTCCAATACATTCTCCTCCTAGGAGAGAATGTGGATCTGAAATTTGTCCTTGAAGTGAATGGATTACAGCAGAAAGGGAAATTGCCACGCTTGTCTTCTTTTAATAGCTAAGAAAGCACAAATAAATAAAAATTTTAAATCCTGATTCATTTGTTTTAACGAGGTATCTACATCAATAATGCTCAGTAGATATTAACTTGAGTCAAACACTGATGAACAGATTCTAAATTCCTCATCACGTAATGCACATGCTTTTCGATGACTTAATTTTTAATATTTTTTAAACTCAAGATTAGATATTCGGAAATGGAAAGAAAGAAAAATAAAGAAGACCTAAGAACATTAAAGAACTCATGAGTTAACACAGAACATTTTCCTTCTCCAGTATGAGAAAGTACTTTTGTCCTTTATCTCACACTGGGGCACTGAAAATGATTTTTTAAAGTGACAAATTTCATTAGACCTTCCATAGTGAGGTTACCCACCTCAAAGCACATTGTCCTTTACTATTGCTGGGATGGGAAGGTTGGGGTGAACTAATGAAGCTACATGCAGATTATCTGGTTTTAGCGGACATGGGCATTTTAAGAACAGCAAACAAGCCTGAAAGACAGCTCTCCACAGGCTGCGGGATTATTTTACTGGTTGTTGAAAGATGACATAAACTATAACCCTACAGTCTACATTTTGATGGTGATTCATTGACTAGTCTCCCCACCCACTGAACCCTTTGGTCACCTGATGGCATTCTGTGTCACCAATTTCTTTACTGAATATTTGAGCCCAGGTATTTGTTTCTCTTCCATCAGCACTACCTTTCCTGTCAGAGCGAAATTCTGAGTCAGCGATTTGGAAATGTGTTTTCCCAACCATAAATATTTTGCTCAAAAAAACGTATCTTAAAAAATTATGAAATATCTCCTGCCCTCTGTTTTCTCTTTTCCACTTAAAAAAATGTTTATTCATTTTTGAGGTGGGGGGCAGAGAGAGAGGGAGACACAGAATCTGAAGCAGGCTTCAGGCTCTGAGCTGTCAGCACAGAGCCAGATGTGGGGCTCGAATCCATGAGCCCATGAACCGTGAGATCATGACCTGAGCTGAAGTTGGACACTTAACTGACTGAGACACCCAGGTGCCCCTCTCCACTTTTTAATATCTGTCAAACAAAAACTAAAATGAATCCTGACGCACAGCAACATATATTTTCAAGGGAAGAAAGAAATGAAAAGTTTACTAATTTTTAAATCCTCTTAGATTAGACCAAAGGCTAGCAAAGTTTTTCTATAAATGACCAAATAGCAAAACACGAGGCTATGTGGGACAGACACACAGTGTTCATCTCAGCTACTCAACTTTGCTATTGTAGCACAGAAGCAGCCATAGACATAGGTACATAAATGAACACAGTTGTGTCCCAATCAAACTTTCTTTTTCAACACCAAAGTTTGAATTTCATTTAATTTTCATGTGTCACAAAATGTTATTCTTGTTTTCCTTTTCTGAGATTTTTTTCAACAATTAAAAAATGTTCATGAGCTGTTCATGAGCTGTGCAAAGGCTGACAACAGGCCAGAATTGGCCCGTGGGCCAGTTTGTTGACCCCTAGACTGGAGACATACGGTGGTATTAATCTTAGTATATAGGTATAGTGTACCAAAGACTTCTAGCATTTTAAATTTCCTCCACGGTACAACTTATTTCATATTCCAAGCCTCCCTTCTTAAAGATGAAAGAAATCATTTGTCTTGGCTTTGGGGTTAAAATTTTAGGAAATTGACATAATGAATGATAACACACCTTGGTCTGGATATTGGTTGCAAGATATCTGTCCTCATTCTCATCTATCCATGCTGGCATCTCCTGAGAAGTTGATTCTCTTTGGTCCATGGTTATTCATCCAAACAGGAAACTGCTGAGTGTTCTTTGTTTCCAATAATAAGGCTTCTTCCTTCTTCTCTGTTTCATGCTCATATCATCATCACTTCTGCATCATGCTCAAGCCCGGGGCTCTCCATGAGCTGCAGAACTTTCTGCTTAGACCCACCATGTAACCGTACTGCACCGGGCGCTTCCTGAGGTTCTATATGAGAAACAGGGTACACATTTCTCTTCTGGATTTTTCACTGATCGGTACTCTCCTCCCGGTCAGCTGGGGGAGCAGAGTGAGGACCATCCTTTCTCAGGGGCTCACCCACATCTATGTAGCCATTGCCACGAGGACAGAGCAAGACAGCTGTGGCCTGAATGGGGTTAGGCTAGGGGGAAGGAATGACCAAAGGGTCAAAAGAAACAGTAAGGGCATTGTGATGAATAGTTTAACAATATTTGTCTTTCCAGGAACATAATTTCACACATTGTAGCTTAGCCATTAAATACGTATTGTAACCCTCCTATGCGCCAAAATTATTCTAGATACTGAGAACAGGGTTGAGCACCTTAAAAATGGTTCCTTCTCTCATGAAACTTATACTGCAATGAAGGACCGAGAGTAAGTACTCAGTCTTAAAATTAATAATTATGAATGGTGATCAGCCACATGGGCCAGCTCATACTTTGACTATTGTACACATTATGCCAAATGAATCAGACAAGATGGCACTAATTAACTCAAGCACATATGTTAATTTGGGGGCAAACTGTGCTGGAACATCTCTCTCTCTCTCTCTCTCTCTCTCTCTCACACACACACACACACACACACACACACACACACAGGCACACACACAGGCACACAAACAAACATACATACCAGGACTTAGAAATAGAGATAAGATCAACTTGTCATAAATAGATGCAAAATGTCTCCAACCTGTTTTTTAAACTCTTTTTTAAAAATGTTTATTTCTGAGAGAGAGAGAGAGAGAGAGAGAGAGACAGGATCCTAAGCAGATTCCATTCTGTCAGTGCAGAGCCCAACATGGGGCTCGAACTCACAAACAGGGAGACGATGACCTGAGCCGAAATCAAGAATCAGACGCTTAACCGACTGAGCCACCCAGGCCCCCTTCCAACCTTTTGACTCTGAAATTTAGTACAAAGATATTAAAAACTAAAGAAAAATCACAAATTTCTTTAAAGTAATGAAGCTTTCCTCTATAAGCACATTTATAATTTTATTCTCGTCTACGTGTAAGTCTAGATATAAGCTTCCTGGAAACTTTCCAAATAACTAGGGTTGCGACTACGCAGATATTCTCCAGGGATTATTTGGTCTAGAATGCAATGACATTTTATGGCTTTCAAAATCTGTACGAAGTACTGAATTGAATCAAAAATTTTGCAAATCAGTTGTCTTATCAAGGCTGTTTTAAAGTCTTCTTGGTTTCCTGCTGGGCCAGGACTACATTTCAACACAGAAAAAGCTTAATTATGTTGGATTTATTTCTAGAAGGAAATATATTTTAGTTCACAATTTCAATGTGTAGGACAAAAATATTTATTAGCTAAGTTTAGGGGACTGTGAGAGTAAAACAATGATTTTGAGACCCTGAGAATGGAAACAAGCTAGAGGGTATGAAGTTTGCTTTGGAGAAACCATAGAAACATCTTCATTTTCTCTAAAACTAGTTTTTCTTCTTTTATTCTGTATGTGCATTTTAATAGTAATTATTGATTTACTGGCCAAAAATGCAGATTAAAGGTAAATGGATAATAATAGATGGAGTTTCTCTAAAAATTTTTAAAATAATGCTGAGAGTATCTATGGCAGTGGTATTAGTATTCATAGTTGTTCAGCAGGAAAGAGTAAAATCAATTTGATCTCCTTCCTGAACTCTCATTTAAATTAATTATTTTCACCCTACAGAGCATGCATTTTTTAATTGAACTGCATCAGATTTCACTTGAAACTTAAAATCTCTGACCTATTTCTACACAATCTACCTTGGCTTAACCCAACATCTGGTAACTTCCTTCAAAGATTCCCTCCTCTGTCTTCACATTTTACCAACACAGAGTTTAGCTCAGTCTGAGAAATCCCAGGCCACACCTGTGTCATCACTCTGAGAGGAATAGAAGTTCCCAGAACCTAGGTCAGCCATGAAATAAAATGTGCATCTTGGTGGAAAATTGAGGATGCACTTGGGGAATAATAATTCATTGTCAATAGCACTTTTTTCTCTGATCCAGTATCAACGCTCATGGCACCTCATGTTTCTTACACTGTCTTCCTCTAACACTAATTGATGATTCCGATCATCATCATTTTGACTGGTCATTCCTTATGTTCTGTGGGGAATTGCCAAGGGCCAAAGAAGAGGAAGATGACAATGTCTACCATGAAATATTTAAAACTATATCTAATGGTGTTATATGTGCAATTAACTATAGCTTCCACAATAACAAATCTAGCCAAAAGATGATGACTATGTCCATAACTTTTTCCTCCTCCACATATGTTCATGAGATTTCCCTTTGTGTTCCTTTTCCAGTTAAAAATGCAATGTTATACTCTTTTTTTATTTATGTAAAAAATTTTTTGATGTTTATTTATTTTTGAGAGAGAGAGAGAGAGTCAGGACATGAGCAGAGGAGGGGCAGAGAGGGAGACACAGAATCCAAAGCAGGCTCCAGGCTCTGAGCTGTCAGCACAGAGCCTGATGTGGGGCTCAAACCCACGAACCAGGAGATCATGACCTGAGCCGAAGTCAGATGTTTAATTGATGAACCACCCAGGTGCCCCAATATTATACTCTTTGATATTTTAGGCTGAAAACTTGTGTTATCAGAGAACGGTTACAAAACAAACAAGAAGAACTGATTGTAGAGGACACTCATCCATAAAATTGCATTGCAAAACTCCTTAGTCATTCAAACTTTGTTTTTGAAGAAGAAAAATAAGTATTATACCTCTGAAAGTCTTTGCTACGAATAGGGAAATTTAGACGGGAGAAAACACAAAAATGACTGAAGTTTAAATTTTGGTAGAGGGAATATGATTTTATTCAGCTATTTAAATCAGCGTCCTCACTCCTGGCTAACTTTCCCCACCTCCACCTCCACCTCCACAAATACAAAACAGAATTCCAGGGTTAAAGAAAGTAAGTGACGAAAAAGATGAACTTTACTTAATGTTTCTTAAATTAGCATGAATTTTAGATACATCTAACTTTTGATGAAATATAATTACATTTGTATCTTGTATGTACCTTACATAATACATTAAATATTTTTGCATAATAAGTGAATACACCCATTACTACATTGCTAAAAAATTTCTCAGTATGGCTAGAAACAGGCGATATCAGTTTTGGTGAAATCTGTAATGCCAGCTAGCTGTATCTGATCTTGGGAAATAATGCATATGGACCTCAATTTTGTCATCTGAAAATCAGAAAATGTAAATGGATTATTTCCAGAGTAACTTCTAGTTCTAAAAGCCTATATTTTGAAATACCTTTTGATCTTTTAACTGTCCACGCAAATTTGCATATATTTTTACATTGGGTCATTCACTGGATGTTGGATTTTTTTTTTTTTTTATTCTTAAGTTAGCTAACATACACTGTAGTCTTGGCTTCAGGAATAGATTCCCGTGATGCATCACTTATATACAACACCCAGTGCTCATTCCAACAAGTGCCCTCCTCAATGCCCATCACCCATTTTCCCCGCACCCCTACCCTCATCAACCCTTATTTTGTTCTCTATGTTTAAGAGTCTTTTATGGTTTGCCTCTCTCTCTGTTTTTATCTTATTTTTCCTTCCCTTCCCCTATGGTCATCTGTTAAGTTTCTCAAATTTCACATATGAATAAAATCATATGGTATCTGTCTTCCTCTGACTGATTTATTTTACTTAGCATAATACCTTCTAGTTCCATCCACGTTGTTGCAAATGGCAAGATTTCATTCTTTTCTATCGCCCAGTAGCAGTCCTGTGTGTGTGTGTGTGTGTGTGTGTGTGTGTGTGTGTGTGTGTATTCTTTCTCCATTCCTCAGTTGATGGGCATTTGGGCTCTTTTCATAAAAATTTGGCTACTGTTGATAGTGTTGCTATAAACACTGAGGTGCATGCTCCCCTTAGAATCAGTACTCCTGTACCCTTTGGATACAGTTCTAGTAGTGCAATTGCTGGGTCGTACGGTAATTCTATTTTTCATTTTTTGAGGAACTTCCACACTGTTCTTCAGAGTGGCTGCAACAGTTTGCATTCCCATCAGAGTGCAAGAGGGCTTCCCTTTCTCCACAGCCTCGCCAACATCTGTTTCCTGAGTTGTTAATTGTAGCTGCTCTGACCAGTGTGTGGTGGTATTTCAATGTGGGGAAATTTATATTTCCCTAATGATGAGCGATGTTGAGTATCTTTTCACGTGTTTGTTTGCTATCTGGATGTCTTCTTTGGAAAAGTGGCTATTCATGTTTTCTGCCCATTTCTTCACTGGATTATTTGTTTTTCGGGTGTTGAGTTTGGTAAGTTCTTTATAGATTTTGGATACTAACCCTTTATCCTATATGTAATTTGCAAATATTTTCTCCCATTCCGTTGTTACATTTTAGTTTTGTTGATTGTTTCCTCTGCTATACAGAAGGTTTTTAATCTTGATGAGGTTCCAATAATTCATTTTTGCTTTTATTTCCCTTGCCTTCAGCGACATGTCAAGTAAGAAATGCTGAGGCCGAGGTCAAAGAGGTTGCTGTCTGTTTTCTCCTGTAGGATTTTGATCATTTCCTGTCTCACATTTGGGTCATTAATCCATTTTAAGTTTATTTTTGTGTATGGTGTAAGAAAGTGGTCTAGGTTCATTCTTCTGCATGTCACTGTCCAGTTCTCCCAGCACCATTTGCTGAAGAGACTGTCTTTTTTTCCATTGGATACTCTTTCCTGCTTTGTTGAAGATTAGTAGGTCATATATTTTTGGGTCCATTTCTGGGTTCTTTATTCTATTCCATTGGTCTACGTGTCTGTTTTTATGCCAACACCATACCATCTTGATGATTACAACTTTGTAATACAGGCTAAAGTCTGGGATTGTGATGCATCCAGCTTTGGTTTTCTTCTTCAATATTACTTTGGCTATTCGGGGTCTTTTGTGGTTCCATACAAATTTTAGGATTGTTTGTTTTAGCTCTGTGAAGAATGCTGGTGCTATTTTGATTGGGATTGCATCGAATGTGTAGATTGCTTTGGGTAGTATTGACATTTTAACAATATTTATTCTTCTAATCCATGAGCATGGAATGTTTTTCCATTTCTTTGTATCTTCAATTTCTTTCATAAGCTTTCTATAGTTTTTAGCGTACAGATCTTTTACCTCTTTGGTTAGTTTTATTCCTAGGTATTTTATGGCTTTGTGGATTCTTTTTTTTAATGTTCAGAGAGAGAGAGGTTTTTCAGAGAGAGAGAGGGAGAGAGAGAGAGCTTGAGCTGTGGAGGGGCAGAGAGAGAGGGAGACAGAAGATCCAAAGCAGGCTCTGTGCTGACAGCAGTGAGACCGATGCAGGTCTTAACCTCATATCAGATCATGGCCTGAGGTAAAGTTGGATACTTAACCAACTGATCCACACAGGTGCCACTGGATGTTGGATTCTTATTCAGAAAAACAAAAATCACTTATAACAATGTCCTCAAGGAGCCTCTGATCTGCTTTTGGTTCCCTGCTTCACAATATAATTTTCACTTGCATATTTGGGTAAACTAATTGGACAATCTATGAAAGGAGGATCTAAGACTATTTAATCTAAGCCTTGAGATCCAGGCAGACAGGCAAGCTGGGGTTGGTGTGTGTGGTAGGGAAGGCAAGAACAAGGAGATCATTTAGTTAACTAATGAAGAACAATAAAGGACTTAGGCAAGTTTAACTCTTAAATCAGTAGAAGGTGAATAAATTCTGTCAGGACAAGTCAACAAACAAAATGCAGAATTAAGGAACACAGAGATCCCAGTAAGGACCCAAATTCCTAATAGGCTAGTTATAATGCCATAATAACAATAGGAATTGGCAAACTTTTTCAGTAGAGTCAGATACAAAATATTTTAGGACATATCATCTTTGTTACAATAATTCAGCTCTGCAGGTGTAGCATTAAAGGCAGTCATAAGCTGTACGTAAATGAATGGACACAGCATTCTTTCAACAAAACCTCGTTTATGGACACTGAAATTTGAGTTTCAGGTAAATTTCACAGGTTAGGAAATACTCTTCTTTTGAGCTATTCAACCACTTAAAAAGGTAAAATCTATTCTTAATTGGTGGGTCATTCCTTATACCAGCCAGAATAGCTAGTATCAAAAAGACAAGAGAGAACAAGTGTTGCCAAGGATGTGGAGAAGCGGGAACCTTTGTGCACTGCTGGTGGGAATGTCAGTTGATGCAGCCACTGTGGAAAACAGTATGGAGGGTCCTCAAGACACTAAAAGTAGAAGTGCCATATGGCTCAGTAATTCCACTTCTGGGTATTTAGCCACAGCCAAAAAAAAAAAAAAAACCTAATTCAAAAAGATATATGCACCCCTGTTTATTACAGCATTATTTACAATAGCCAAGATCTGGAAGCAACCAAAGTGTCCATCAATAGATTAATGGATAGAGAAGATGTGGCCTATATATACACACAATGGAATATTACTCCACTTAAAAAAGAATGAAATCTTGGGGCGCCTGGGTGGCTCAGTCGGCTAAGTGTCCGACTTCGGCTCAGGTCATGATCTCGCAGTCCGTGAGTTCAAGCCCCGCGTCAGGCTCTGTGCTGACCGCTCAGAGCCTGGAGCCTGTTTCGGATTCTGTGCCTCCCTCTCTCTCTGACCCTCCCCCATTCATGCTCTGTCTCTCTCTGTCTCAAAAATAAATAAACGTTAAAAAAAATTAAAAAAAAAAAGAATGAAATCTTGCCATTTGCAACAACACGGATGAACATGGAGGGTATTATGCTAAGTGAAATAAGTCAGACAGAGAAAGACAAATACCTTATGATTTCACTTATATGGAGAATCTAAAAAAATAAAATAAATGAACAAACAAACAACAACAAAGGGACTCATTAACATAGAGAACAAACTAGTTGTTGCCAGAGGGGATAGATGAAATAGGTGAAGGGGACTAAGGAGTACAAACTTCCCGTTATAAAATAAATGAGTCACAGTGATGAAAAGTACAGCATAGGGAATATCATGTAGTGAATAATATTGTAATAGTTTTGTGTGGTGACAGATGGTACCTACACTTATCGTGGTGAGCATTTTGTAATGCATGTAAGTGTCAAATCACTATTTGTATACACCCGAAATTAATATAATATTATATGTCAACTATACTTCAATTAAAAAAAACCCAGCAAGCTAGATTTGGCCTTCAGGCTATTGTTTGCCAACCCCTGACAATCGCGTAACAAATTGGAGACTTTTGAAATATGAATGAGTCTTTAATATGTTAATTTTAGTAAATTACTATCAGCAAAACTTTTTATATTTTGAATGTTGCTTTGTTGCTTTTAGTCATCTGCCATAAATCAAACTAGTCCAGCAAAGTTTTACTAAAACTTAACTTAAGAAATAAGGAAGGCAGCTTTAATTAGCACATGCATTGTTTGTGGAATTTATTTTATCTATAGTATTTGAACACATTTCATTTTCTTAAAGTAAAATTTTCTCCTGCAATAGTATTTGCATTCTTCATTAACTTGATAATCTTATATACTACTTACAGTTTATTTATAAGGTTTCAGTCATAATCATCAATAATATTTCATATATTGTTATAATTATTTTATATACATTTGAATTTTTACACTTTATATATAAATGAATGCAGTGATCAAGTAAATAATTAACGTATCTAAAATTTTATACCTGCATTATGAAATGGAAAGCCTGTTGTTGTTGTTTTTTGTAATCACCGTATTAGTACATTGACTCAGATACCACTTTTTCTTTAGTAAAACAACAGGAAAACTCTGTTCATGTTCATATGGGCCCAAATTCTGAATTGGTAGTGAGAGCTAATCTTGTATTCTTTTCTAATTTTTTTGGTTTGTTCTAAGGAAATGTTTTTGCAGTGTTTATGTGCATTGGCATAATTTAAAAATCATGAAAAAAAAAGAGAAAAATTAACATTCAAAAGAGAGATAAATGCAGTTATTTTAAGGCCACGATGATATACAGAAATCATTTTATGAATATTTCCAGGGTCAACACATTACCATAACCCTTTTAATACAATCATAATATTTTGAAAGATCTTAGTATGCTTAATAAAAACTAATAGTTCATCCATCCATTTATTCAATCAATCAGTAAATACTTATTAAGAATCTACATATGCCAAGCAATATGCTCTCCTTAGAAATATAATATTGAGAAAGACAGACACCCTCTGTCCTCAGCCTCACGGAGAAAACAGATATTTATTAACTAATTGCACAAATATCTTTGATGCATGCTGTGAAGAAAAGATAAGGGGTGCCATGAGTTTGTTAGTGTCCATTCTAGGACGGGGAGTCAGGATTTTGAGGTGAGCTCTAACAAGGCAAAGGTAATGGCCCAAAAAGCAGGGCCAGAACTCTGTGTAGGCCTGATGTTGGAGAGAGTAGTACTTTCAAGCACCTGAATGCCAGTGTGCTGGAAAGAGAGAACAAGATAGTGGCCAGAACGAACTCAGTGGCCTGATACGCAGAGGAAGATCATGCAGATGAATGAGGCTCATTGAAGGCTTTGGCCTTTATTCTAGGAATCACAAAAGGGTTTTAAGCCCAAGAACCAAATGATCCGATTTTTATGTTAATCATATGAAGACTAGGATAGAAGGCGGGGGAGTAGATTGGAGAGTCCAAGAAAAAGCCAATGATCCCTGTGAGGGCTAATAATATTTTAAACAGTAGGTTGCTAAAGAGACAAAAAGAAGTCAACAGATTCAAGAAATGTGTTGAAAGCAAATAAATTTGGATAGTTGATCACATTCTTTGGACCTCAGTTTGAATTAACACTTCAAAAGCCTCTTTCTTTCTCCCTTTTTTAAAGTTTTATTTATTAATTTGAGAGAGACAGAGACAGTGCAAGCAGGGAAGAGGTAGACAGAGAGAGAGAGAGAATCCCAAGCAGGCTCCGTGCTGCCAGTGCGGAACCCGATGCAGGACTCAAACCCATGAAACCATGAGATCATGACCTGAGCCGAAACCAAGAGTAGGACGCTTAATCAACTGAACCACTCGGGTGCCCCAGAAGGCCTTTCTTCATCATTATGTCCTGTTATTATTTTCTATTATAAGATATCCTTCATTTATAACAAATTTTATAAGAATTTAATGAGTTTCTTTCTTTACTGACATTTTCATTCACTTCTCTATGAAGCTCTCTATGAAAGATGCTCTATGAAGGATGGAACGGTGTCATTTTTTGCTCACCACTATATTTCTACCAGAGCTTGAAACAGAGCAGTCACTCGATATATGTTGTAAGATAATCAATAAATGAGCTGAGGTTTGTGAACAACCACTTTGAAACAGAGGGGCTTTAACTATGTTTGGCAGAATAAGGGATGGAGTCACTGCTTGACAGTGGTTTGAGGGCATGTAGTCTTTTAGCCTTTGCTGTGAAATGCAGGTAAAATGACCATAAATATATATTTTTTTAGATTTTGTAAATTCAATTAAACTTCTAAATTTCAAAATAGAGATTCTGATGCAGTTTTAAGAAATAATACAGAAATCCCACATACACTTATCCAGTCTCTCCCAGTGGTCACATTTGGCAAAAACATAGTATTATAATGTCATGATGCCATTGGCATCGACACAGTCAAGATACAGAATATTTCCATTACCACATGGATCCTTCATCTAACCCATTTATAGTCCCATCTACTTCTCCCCTCTGCCCCTAACTCTTAACCCTTGGCAACCACTAATCTGTTCTCCATTGCACTGTTTAGAATGGATACAAATGAAATCATATAGTATGTAACCTTTGGAGAGTAGCTTTTTTGCACTTAGCATAATACCCTTGAGATTCATCCAAGTTGTGTATAACAACAGTTACTTTCATTTTATTACTAATTAGCACACCATTGTATAGATGAACATGGTTTATTCAACAATTTATCTGTCAAAAGACATCTGGGTTGTTTTCAGCTTTTGGCTATTATGTATAAAGCTTCTATTAACCTTCAGGTACGTGTTTTCATATGAACATGTCTTCATTTCTCTGGGATAAATATGCCTAAGAGTGCAAATGCTGGGTTATGTTAGTTGCATATTTTTTTTTAAGAAAATGTCCAGTTGTTTTCAGGGTGGCTATACTATTTACATTCTCACCAGCAATAAATGAGTAGTCTAGTTTCTCTCCATCCTCATCAGAATTTGGTTTTGTTACCTAAAAAAAAAGTTAGCCATTCTATAAAGTGTAATGATATCTCTCTGTGGTTTTAATTTGCAATGTCTTTAACAACTAATGAAGGTAAACATCTTTTCGTATGCTTATCTGTTATCTCTATATTTTCTTCAGTGAAATGTCTTTTCATGTCTTTTGCTTATTTAGTATATGAGTTATGGGTTTTTTTATGGTTGAATTTTAAGTTCTTTTAAGTATTTTAGACATAAGGCTTCATGAAACATATTGGTATATAAATATTTCTCCCAGTCAATATTTGTACTTTTCTTTTTCCTTTGGCAGAGCAAAAGTTTTCATTTCAACGAAGTTCAGTATGTCATGTTTGCTTCTGTGGATCATGCTCTTGATTTCAAGTCTAAGGACTGTGTGCCTAGCTCTGTACTCTAAAGATTTGCATCTATTTAACGCTAATAGTTTTTGTATTTTACTTTAAGTTCAAGATCCATTTTGAATGGTGATCCATTTTTGAATTAGTGATGTTTAGGTTCTTTTATTTACTTTTTTATTTTACTTTATTTATTTCCTTAGGAATGTCCAGTTATTCCAGCATCATTTGCAGACAGGCTATCCTTCTTTTGCTGAATTTTGCTTTTGTAACTTTTCTTTGTAAAAAATCAGTTGAATATATATGTGTGGTCTCTGGCAAGGGAAGGGGGTAGATTGCCTCGATACTACCAGCTGGGAGTCCAATTCCATGTTGTCCCCGTGATCTCCATTGACACCTGGGTGTGAGGGGGTCTCTTTGTTACTGATGGGTGGAGGTGGGTGTTCTGGCTCCCTTAGTTCTCTACTGATATGACCCTGGCTGGAAGGGGTAAAGAGTGTTTTACTACTGCTTCCCACATGGCCTCCATAGACAGACACCATTGGGATTGCCCATGTTACGCCTGGGCAGTGCTGAAGGTTCTGACTCAAAAAACTATACCAGCAAGAGTGGCAAGAGTGCCACCTTACTCCTGGGTCGGGGTGGAAATCCAGGCTCCCCTGGTAGTTTCTACTGACACTTTAGGGGTTGGGGGGACTTTGTTACCACCTGACAGGGATAAAAGTCTTGGCTCCCTGCATGACCTTCTGTGATACTACCCAGCAAGCCCAGAGGTGGGGCTTGTGGTGCCTCAATACAGTGTGTGAATGCCTAAGTCTAGGTTCCTCATAAGGTTTTGTTGACTTGGGTAGGGGAAGATCACATTTTATCTGATACTTGGCTATAGAGGAACAATTGTTGTCTAAAAGTTTTCTGTCTTGTTTAGCTGCTCCTTTCGTGGTACTTTGAGTAAAAAGAGCAAGCATTCATTGGGGTTTTTCTTTGTCGGCACTTATTGGCTTTTTTGGATTTTCAAGTTCGTCACCTACAAGTCTGGCTTAAAGTAGGATAAAAGAAAACCTAGAGAAATCATCACCATGTCAATACTTGGTCCTGTGTCCCAGAACTGGTCTGCCATCTTCTGTTTACCTTTCGAATCATCTTATATTTTTATATGTGATTTTCACCAAATTCTATTTAAGAGCTATATATAATCCTTATGTTACAAAAAAAAAATTCTAGAAACTAGGAAGAGATAAAGGGTTCACAGCATGGCAAAACTTAACATCAAAATAAATAAGAAATAAGAAAAGTATTAAAAAGAACTAATTATTGGACAATTTGATTTCCAAACACCAATAATAAATGCTAAATAAATTACTAACAAATAGTATCAAACAATTTATAAGAAAGCTGAAAATTATAAAAATAATGCTTTACCCTAGAAATGATGGTATAATATGTAATTATATATTAATATATTTTACTACATTAAAGATCAAATGGAAAATATGAGTGATCTTATCATAATAGAATAATTTGATAAAATGCAATATCTATTCATGACAATTTTTCCAAGTTGGAGTAGAAAAGGACTTCCTTAATTTGATATTGGTATGAAGGTTAGTAACCAAATTTCTAAGGTATATATTTTACTCAATGGTAAAATAAAATGTCATAGTCATTTCATTTCATATTAGGATCGTGGGGTGCTTGGGTGAGTCAGTTGGTTAAGCATCTGACTTTGGCTCAGGTCATGATCTCACCATTTGTGAGTCTGAGCCCCACGTCGGGCTCTGTGCTGACAGCTCAGAGCCTGGAGCCTGCTTCAGATTCTGTGTCTCCCTCTCTCTCTTCCCCTCCCCTGCTCACACTCAGTCTTTCTTTCTCTCAAAAATAAACAATAGAAAAAAATAAAGATCAAGACACAGATAACTAATATTCCTATTTCTATTTAATATTAAATGAAAATCCTAACCAACTTAAGAAAAAGTACACATGGACAAAATTTTAAAAACAAACAATTTTTATTACATGTGATCAAATATTCAAATACATTCAAAAAATGATTGAAGATTATTACAGCTAGAAAGAACATTCAGAAAACTTCAGGGTATAAATGAAATGAGCAAAAGGCAATACTATTTATATAAAGTCGTAACAAAAAATTATACAGATAAATAAAGGAAACATTTATAAAATCATCAAAAATGCAAGTACCAAGGAATGAAATTAACAAGGATGTGGAAGACCTTTACAGAACAATAAAAATAGTAAATAAAAAGTAAGACAAAATTTAATAAAAGAATAAATAAGATAAATAGTAAGTAGTTGGGCACACCATTTTTATGGATTCAATGCTTTAAATATTTTAATTCACCTCATTTTAAACAATTCAGTTCAATTGCAAACAAGAATTCATCACAGCTGATTTTTTTTTAAGTAACATTTCATAAACTGGTCCCAAAATTTATATATACAAAGGAACAGGAAATATGTAATATGTAAATAAGTAATTTTCAAGACATAAATTTTCAAGATGAACAATATGCGCTGTGGTCTTCCCTTTCAGATACTAAGATCTATTGTAATTTATGCAGTGTATTAGTAAGACAGGCCAGTGGATTAAAATACAAAGTCTAGAAACATACACAGTATTATGGAAAGAATTAGAAATTGTTGGGGTGGTGGGGATGCATTATTCAATAAATGATGCTAGGAAAATTGCTTGCTCATATACAGGAAAAATACATATATTCCTAATTCCCACAATTCACAGATGGTTAAACTATTAAATGTGAAAATTAAAACACTTAAAATAGTAGCATAAAATATAAGAGAATAAATTTATAACCTTAGGGTGGGCAAAAACTATTTGAAACAAGGCACAAAACATATAAAGGAAAACTTATTAATATGATTATGTTAAAATGTTACCAGCTATTGTTAGGAGTCCCACTGTCAGTAAGATACCATGAGGAGCACTGTGGACTTGCTTACCAAAGAAACTGGTGAAAAAAGCAACCTAATTCTTGAAAGTTTCTAAAATGGCTCTATGCACACATAGAATATAAAGAAACATTTTTTCAGGACCATCTAAAACTCACTAAGAATTGTGAGATTCTGGTATTGCAACCAAGATCTATGGCCTCCCTACCCTCTTCCAGCTCAGCAAGACAGAAGCTCTACTCCAGATTAGTATCTATATAACTACGGTTATAAAGTTGACTTAGATATGCATGTGAATATTAATATGGCTAGAGATATGGAGAAAAGTAAAAAAACATGCATGGGGACGATACACTTAACTTCAGAGTAGTGATTACTTTAGGGAAAGAATACAGAAGGTATACCAGGAATGCTATCTAAAAGGCCTGTTTCTGGGGTGCCTGGGTGACTCTGTAGGGTGAGTGCCTGACTCTTGATTTCAGCTCAGGTCATGATCCCAGGGTTGTGGGATTGCACCCCACATCAGGCTCCACATTGAGCGTGGAGATTTCTTAGGATTCTCTCTCCCTCTCTCTTTGCCCATCCCCCCTAAAATAAAACGCAAAAGGCCTGTTTCTGTACCATTATATTTTTTATTAAAAAACGTATATGGTAAAAAATCAACAATTTAAAAAGCTGAGTCTCTACGTGGGATATAATGACTAGTTTTTTTTTTTAATTGCTCCATATTTTTTGTATGTTAATAACTATTTCATAGTGGAAAAGGGAGACTATTTCTAAAGAAAACAAAAATCAAATCATAAGTAATCAAGGAAGAAAAGAGGGAAGATTTGTCATAGCACATAATCACATGAGATCTTAGGGTGCATTGTAATAAATACAAGTGAACGGAAATAATATCTCTACAGAATTTTCAGTCATAAAATAATCTGTGGTACCATCTTTTTTCCTTTTAAATTTTTTTTAACGTTTATTTATTTTTGAAACAGAGAGAGGCGAAGCATGAACAGGGAGGGTCAGAGAGAGGGAGACACAGAATCTGAAACAGGCTCCAGGCTCTGAGCTGTCAGCATAAAGCCTGATGCGGGGCTCGAACTCACAGACCGCGAGATCATGACCTGAGACGAAGTCGGCCTCTCAACCGACTGAGCCACCCAGGCACCCCTGTGGTACCACCTTTGATTGTGAATTCTGTATTTTAAAAGATAGTCTAGAACTCTAAAGATTATATAAACTCAAATGACCAATGAGTGATCTGGAAGCCATGTCTAATAATAACGGAGGAAAATATGAACATTATGTTTGGGCAAAAGTCTATTTGGGGAGGGTTTGAGTCCAAATATTTGAAGAACTGTCATGTGGAAGATGATGTTTTAAGTTCTTTTGAATCTGTAAAATTTTTAATTTAAAAAAGTGGAGGGAGATTTGGGGAAAACCGATTTATGTTTAGTATTAGAAGGGACTGAGAATGAAAGACTGAGAATTGGACACGTAATGAAATGGTCTGCTTTACAAAGAATATTTGCTTTCCATCACCACAAGTAGCTGCAGAAGGTGGTGGCCTGTTTGCAAAGAGTCTGAAACAACCCCAATGTCATCTAAGGTTTTCCTAGCTGAAGTCTCCATGATTTATTTACTGGTTTATTTACTGGGTTTTCCTAGCTGAAGTCTTCATGATTTATTCCCATTAAATAGAAGTGAAAAGCAAATATTATTTTTCAAATCTCACGGCGTCTTTTTTGAAAGCAAGGAATCTGGGCAGTCTACTTGCCTTCATGGCATCTTTTCTTATTACCATTTCTGAATATGTCAACACAGGCAAGGGACATCTTTCACTACTGGAGGAGGGTCTCAGGTTCCAAACAACCCTTGACCTCCACTGATAACAGCAAAATCAGGTGCCAGATGGAAAGTTCAGATACTTGGCTGTCTGGTCGATGTGGGATGCATGGCAGCCTTACTATGACTCTGAAGTTATTGATTCATCACAAACTTATAAATCAAGGATTTGCAGATTACAGATTGCAACAAAGACCACCTCTCCTCCTTTCCAACTGCCTGGAACAAAGAGCCCTCTTTGCTCAGAAGCTAAGGTGCAGGTTGGATGCTCAGTCGGTCACTGATGCTCTGTTTGCAGCGGGTGACTTCTGCCTTCACATTTTCCAGTGGGTGGTTAGGAAAAGATTTGCAAAACGCCCTTTGCTTCCCCGCCATTTTAAAAACAATTACAGTGGGGGCGCCTGGGATGGAGCTTTCCAGGACACCATTTCACAGATCGTTGCTCCAGTCCCACTTACTGGTACAAGAACAGTGTTCTTGTTTTCCATCTCTCCTCACTGTGGGAATCCAGCTTTTGTGCCAAATATGGACAGTTCTTGCTCTGAGCATCAGGGAAACCCAGAATGTTCCCATTTACTGTGGTTGCTGGCCTCCACTAGATGGGAAACCACACTTGAATTAAGATCATTATGCTGAGTATCTTCTTCCTTTTTCACCCCCTTCTTCTTCTTCTTTTTTTTTTTTAAATACAATCCAGAGAGAAAAAGACACAGAAGGCAGAGAATTGTAGTATATTTTTCAGAGCCAGGAACTCTTCACCATATACTTCTGCATTTTAATGGAGCTGCAAAGACTTCCGCAAATACTTTGCGACTGTATACTGTCTAATAAGGTAACCACTCTCTAGCATGTGGCTGGTTATTGAGCATTTGAAATGTGACTAATACAACTGAAGAACTGAATTTCTTTTATTATTATTATTATTAAAGTTTATTTATTTTGAAAGAGCAAGAGTGAGCAGGGGAGGGGCAGAGAGAGGGAGAGAGAGAATTCCAAGCAGGCTCTGCACTGTCAGCTTGGAGCCTGATGTGGGGCTCATGAATGCAGAGCCTGATGTGGGGCTTGAACTCAGGAACCATGAAATCCTGACCTGAGCTGAAACCAAGGGTTGGACGCTCAACCAAGTGAGCCACCCAGGCACCCCTGAAGAACTGAGTTTCTAACAGAAATGAGATGTGCTGTAAGTGTAAGGTACACAATAGGTCTTGAGGACTTACTAAGAAAACAATGTAATATTTCTCATGAATGCATTCTGCCTTAATTACATGTTGAAATTTTGGATATATTTAGAGAAAGAAAATATATTATTAAAGCCATCTCAAAGGCAATTTCTTTTTACTTTTTAAAATATGGCTACTAGATTAAAGTTACTAGTACGTGACTCACATTTCTATTAAATAGTGCTGGTCTATAAAATTGACTTTCTCTCTCTCCCTCTCCCCTCTCTCACCCCTGGTAAAACATCTTAAGGCAGTTGATTATCATAAATATATCAATACTGTAAAGACAGCAAAGTGGAAGTGGAAAAATCAAAAACCAAAAGGGAAACAAAAATAATTACTGTGATGGTACCTTAAGTTTAAAAATTGAAGTTCTATAACGCCACTGGCACCTTGATGAGTAGGAAGAATTATAAAAATCCATCGATTGACTTAATCATTCCATTTTTTTTAGTGTTCCATTGCTATGTGTTAGGCCAAGAGAGTTCTGAATATATTCTAAATGACAGCTTGTGTTCACCACTTACGTATTCTGTTTGTGGTCATTTCCTCTTCACCTAAGGCCTCCAACTGCCTATGTGCCCTTCCATAGGGACTTTAAACTCTCCTTTGTGAGGATATCTGAGACACTTTGACGTTATTTCATCAATTTGATAATAAAGCCTCGAGTGGGGAAGCTCTGGCAGCTGAGTAGTTTGGGCAATTTCGATAGAAGCATCTTCAATAGCAGGAAGCACCTGCAGAAATAGGCAACATTGATGCTTTAAAATCAGTAAGCTCTGAGTGTGACCCGGGCAGCTCTCACTGGGTCATCACTTGGGATGACCCAGCCATCACTGGGACATATTTGGGTTGCACTGCCAGATAAGCCACCAAGATGTGCCACAATGATAGTGGAGGGTGAGGGAATTTCGAATGGCTAATGGAGGAGAGAGCCATCCCTGGGACCTACTTTCGACAAATTGGGCATTTGATCCACCCCAAGACAGCATAAGAATAACGGTTAAAGAACATAGGCTGTGGATTGATATTGCTTGGAATCATCTCTCAGCTCCTCTACTAGTTGTGAGACCTTAGGAAAATTCCTTGGCCTCTTTGTGCATCAGTCTCTCATCTCTAAAGTGGGAATTATAAGAGAAGCTAGTTCATGGGATTGCCACGAGGACCGATGAGGACATACGAGAGACTGACCGAGGCCTAGCACATGGACAGCAGTCGATAAATAATAACTGCTATTGGTATTCTCTTGCCAGTCTCCAGATTTCAGTAGCAGTGAAGGTGAGAACTTTGGAGAAGAACTGATAGTAGTCGTGGAAGAAAGTGACCAAATGCCCCACATCTACTTGGCATTGGGTTAAGTGCTAGGGAAATAGCATTGAAGAAAATAGTCACAGTCTTTCCCCTCGTGGTACATATATGGGCCATTGTGGGCTTCAGAGATCAAACGTAGACCCTGAAATTCAATGTTATGTGTATGATGGTAATGGCATCGGGGTGCTCTGGGAGCACCTCAGAAGGCCCTCTAACCTAGGTCCTAGTGTCAAAGAAGGGTTTGCAGAATAGAGACACCTGAGCTGAATGATTAAAGGATGGGTATGAATTAGTCAAATAAAGATCTGGCTGTGAGGGGCGCAGGGGTGGCTCAGTCGGTTAAGCGTCTGACTTCATCTCAGGTCGTGATCTCGCGGTTTGTGAGTTCGAGCCCCATGTTGGGCTCTGTGCTGACAGCTCAGAGCCTGGAGCCTGCTTCCGGATTCTGTGTCTCCTCCTCTCTCTGCCCCTCCCATGCTCATGCTCTGTGTCTTAATAATAAACGTTTAAAAAAATTTTGTTTTTAAAAAAAGATCTGGTTGTGAAAAGGTGGGAATTAGTGATACAGATGTGTCCTAGAAAAAAGGGGATGGTCTCTGTGAAGGACTGGAAGTGAAAACATGGGTTGTATAAGAAACTAAAAGGAAGGTGAATATGGGTGGGTGACTGTGGTTATCCAGTGGAAAATAAAGAAGCATAAAAATACTTGGGAAGCTGATCAGCAGTGTTAAGACATTTAATATTCGTGTTGGTATATGACACTATCATGTTCTGGTGGTGAAAGACGGTATTAAAAGGAATTGGCCAGGTCTACCAAAATCTAAAACATATATTTGAGTCATGAAGTCCATATTTTGAAATTTGCAGTTGAAAAGCACCAACCTTGGGAGAGCCCCGGGGCAGATCTTAGTTGTGGAGAAAAAGCACAAAAGCCCTGTGGCAGAAGCCAGTGGAGCCTGTTAGAGAAGCTCAGGCGATACCTGCAGGGAGAGTGCAGGTCTGTGATAGGAAAATGATGTAAGAAGAGGTCGGAGAGACAGGCAAGTACCTGATGAGATAAGGTCTTGGCCATGCTGAGGAGCTTGGCCCCATGGAACAGTAATCCTGATGCATGATCTCGAGCAGAGCGGAGACCCTTCAGATTTTTGGTTTTTGAAAGATCACTCTAGATACATGTAAAGAATAAGTTGGGGGTGGGACTGGAGGAGGCAGGTGTAGATGAATAATTCTTGAAGCAATTTTGTGAGAAGCTAATTTATAAAAAGTGGAACTTGTTCCGTTGCAAGCATCAGGATTCCACTTAAACCAGCCCAAGGAAAAGTGGTTTTTCTGAAAAGGTGAGGAGTCTCACAGAATGTCTAAAACAGGCATTGGGGCTCTCTGGCAGCTTCTCTTTGCCTTGCAATCACTCTACAGAACCAGGCAGACACTTGTCCCTGATTCTCTTTTGTATCTGCTTCATTATCCTCTTTCCTTCTCTCTATGCATCTATATAATTGCCTGCCCCCCCCCCGCCCCCCACCCCCACAGACTTTCCATTCTTAAAATGGTAATAATGTTTTACCTTGCAGGGGAGTTGAGAGAATTTGAGATAATATAAGTAATATATTTCTACAGGATGACGGATACATAGCTGGTTTACAATAATAATTCTTCCTTCCTTCCTTCCTTCCTTCCTTCCTTTTAGGGGTGGAATGCTATAGCTTTGAGAATTAAGTTATTTGGCTGAGAGAACACAGCTAAAAAGTGGCAGAGACAAAATCGAGGGGAGCTGCCTGGCCCCCAGACTGATGCCATTCCCTTCCCCCAAGGGAAGTCATTAAGTTTTTAGAATAGGACAAATCAGTCTGACAGTGACATGTGGTATAGATTATAGTGGGGAGATGTGGTGGTAGGAAAGCCTGTAATTGGAATATTTCAATAGAGCAGGGTGACATTCCTCTGACTGTGACCTAGGATAGTGGGAGTAGATGAGGACAGAAGAGAAAAAATGCTACAGATTACAAATGTAAATTTTCTAAGACTTGGCAATGGGTTTGTTGATAACAGGAGTTACGGGAATGGAAAAGTCAAAGAGCAGGAGGTAGATGTCCTGTGTGTGTAGGAGAATGAAGAAGCCAATTACAACACAGGAAGAGAAGTTTATTTAAAGTACTAGAGGTGGGAAAGTGATGAACAATTTTTGGACACATTGACTGTGGTGTCAGAAGAACAATTAGATGGCAATAAGTAACTCAGCAGAAATTTGGAGTTTGTGGTGGCTCTAAACTTAGAAGCATCATTATGTTATTCTGGGCAACTGAGTAGCTGGGTGTGTTTACATAGCAAGCGTGATGTTTTTATTTGAATTTGATGATTTGGGGAAGTTGTGTGCCTGATAGAAATCATAGAAGATGGTTCCACCCAATCAACCATCCTTTGATGCCATTAATCTCTTTAAGTCAAAAAGCAAGGTGCAGGTTAGGAAGTCATCTATAAAACGTGATAGTTGAAATCATGAGCATACTTTTAGATCATTAAAGATGAAAGTAGCAAGTGATGAGTTTCCTTAACACAAAACCTTGGGAAGCTCAAAACTTCCACCTATGAATATTTTCTTCAATAAATATTTTTTCCCTTGCCTAGCTGCTTGTCAGTCAAAACATTTGGCTGAAGGATTCACTTAGCCAAGTGTTTTTTCCTTCCTTTCTTCTTTCCATCCTTTCCTTCCTTCCTTCCTTCCTTCCTTCCTTCCTTCCTTCCTTCCTTCCTTCCTTCCTTCCTTTCTCTCTCTTTCTCCCTTTCTTTTTTCTTGAAAGGGAGTCTTGAAAGGGAGACTCCTGAAAGGGAGTCTTGAAAGAATAGTTTTAGCCTTCTTTACCCTGTTTAGTTTCCAATAGCAGCAAGAATGGAATTTATAATCCACTCTGATCCAATTACTGCTAAATCCATCATGGAAAGATCATGTAGAATAGGAATCAGGTATAATTGTTGGATTTCCTTGAAGCTCACTAACTATCCATTCCTAAAGGAATACAAAAGCTCATTTCTCCACGTGGAGAGTATATTGAATAGTATTCTATTTTGTGCCCATAATATTTTTTCCTTTATTCAACCTCCTCTGTCTATACCTCATGTAAGTAAATAAGACAATAAATTTTCGATGCTAAATTCCACAGCGTGGCTTCCCAAAGCTTGTCTTTTTCCCTTCCTCTTCCTCCTCATTCTCACCCACTCCCCCTCCTCCTCCACACTGTCCCTTAGCTTAACCTAACTCCGAGGTATTACTCTGTGCTGACCCCAGAGTGTTCAGGATCAATGTTTGTACACAGTTAGCTAATCTGGAGGATGAAACTCTCTTCCAACTTTTGCATGACAACATGGCAACTGAAAAATGTGGAGACCAAACAGTTGATCTCACCAATTCCCTCTTACTGCTAACAATTTTTAACAGGCCACCATCCAATATTGGTAGTCTACAATCTTCAAATTTTTCTTGTCATATTTTTTTCTATTCTCCTACAGTGAATAATTTTTAAGCCTTCACACTATGCTGGATGTTATTCTGAGCATCTTTATAATACCAATGCATCTTCTAAAATGCTTACTCTAGACACTAATTTTGTGGGCTAGTTATATTTGTGAAGTGAATATAATGTTCCAATGATAGAAAATAGGGATTCTATTTTTTTTAATGTTTATATGTTTATTTTGAGAGTGAGAGAGAGATAAAGCATGAGGGGGAGAGGGGCAGAGAGATAGGGAGACAGAGGATCCAAAGCGGGCTCCGCGCTGACAGCAGACAGTATGAGGTGGGACTCGAACCCATGAACCAAGAGATCACGACCTGAGCCAAAGTCAGACGCCCAGCCAACTGAGCCACCCAGGTACCCCAAAACGGGGATTTGTAATAGCTTGATGGCCCTCACCCTCAACTGTATTTTATTTTATTTTATTTTATTTTATTTTATTTTATTTTTATTTTATTTAAGTTTTTAAATATTTATTTATTTTTGAGAGAGAGAGAGACAGAGTGCAAGTGAGGGAGGGGCAGAGAGAGAAGGAGACACAGAATCCAAAGCAGGCTCCAGTCTCAGAGCTGTCAGCACAGAGCCCGACATGGGGCTCAAACCCATGAACTGCCAGATCATGACCTGAGCCAAAATTGGATGCTTAACTGAGTCACCCAGGCACTCTGCTCAACTCTATTTTAAAATCACCTCTTGGGGCGCCTGGGTGGCTCAGTCGGTTAAGCGTCCGACTTCAGCTCAGGCCACGATCCCACTGTCTGTGAGTTCGAGCCCCGCGTCGGGCTCTGGGCTGATGGCCCAGAGCCTGGAGCCTGCTTCCGATTCTGTGTCTCCCTCTCTCTCTGCCCCTCCCCCGTTCATGCTCTGTCTCTCTCTCTGTCTCAAAAAATAAATAAACGTTAAAAAAAAAAAAACTTAAAAAAAATAAAATAAAATCACCTCTTTATTCTGTAACATTAATCCTTTCCCAGTAGGTACCCTAAACATGATATAATGCCACTATGCATTTGTTATGAAAGTCTTATCACTTTCCTATTTTTGTTTATTCTTCATAGTTTGGTATCTCAGTTTAAGTCATTTATTTTAAAAACAACTTACATTGGCAGCCTACAGTTCTTCAAATGCTTTCATATTTTTTTCTGTTTTCCTATAATGAATAAAAATCACAAATGAAGATTAAGTTAAGAAATGACTCATCTAGTGATTACAATAGGCACATGTTGCTTTCATTCTGAAACCACTGATACCGGAAATTTGTAGAGTTTTGCCTAGAACATTCTGACTTCCCAAGCCACATCACAGACATGTCAGGGGATGGAGAGCAATGCCATCTGTCAGTCCCTGGAGACATCTTCAAATAGGGTCAATGCAGGCCTACAAGTTTTTGGCTGTCATGAGGGGAAATTCATGAAAACATATTTTTTCTTTATTCAGCTCCCATGTTTTCAAGCTCAGGAAGCTTCCAAGAAAATGTAAGAAAGCATGAAACCGTGCAAAATGAAATGATGAAAAATTTTGGCCAAATTTCCACACTTGGAAATCAGCAAGTTATCACATGAATGAAAAAGTTTTCTAATACGAGCACTATCTTCATTTTTGTTTCTCTCTCCCTCCCATTTCTACTGCCTTCAGTTGACAACCTTATTTATATCACTTCTGTGAAGCTCAAGGTCCTGGAGACTGTTAGAAATTATGGTGAGGTTCCTGAGAGAGTCACACACGAAAACATTACCAGAAGGAGAAGGAAAGCACCACTTTATTAATATCAGGGCCAGGAATCAAAGACTCTTATGTAAGACTGTTTGGCAAATGTTGGTTTATAGCAGAGACTTTGAACTCAAGGCCCAATTATGGCTTCGTTTTCATCCTTTCAGACCACCCTACTTTCTACCCCTCAGATCTAAATCCTGAGGAACGGGTCACGTTTCAGAGCAAGGTCTGGTGTAAACTCTGATTCTGTTTTAGTAGAATAGAGCTGGGACAGGGAAGGAACTTAGGCACTGGACCCACAGGATCTGTTTACTATAGGACATGGAAACCAGAAATCACGTCAGACAAGATGGAACTTAGATTTAGGTTCTTTGAGACACTTCACTGCACCCACCAGCTAGATTTGTGGCCCAGATACTATCTGGCACATAAAATTAGCAACTTCTTCTCTCCAGGGTGGGTGACAAAACTAGAAAAAGAGGAGAGCATATGGGTAACCAACTAAAACAGGGGTAAAAATGTTCATTCTTCAACTTATACCATTTTATAGCTATACTTTAAAGGGTGGCAAGGAATGGTGTAGAGGCTATTAATCTCCAGAAATCCATCTATCTGGCCAGCAAGATGTCAAATGCACTCTGACAAGTATAGTCTGACAAGCAAAAAAAAAAAAAAATCTCAATATGAAGTATTTTTAAATTTCAATTTTCTTTTGAAGAAAGATTTCTAAGGGATCATTACAACCAAAACACATTAATTACCAATGAGATAAACTCCTGTGCACCCAAACCCTCTGAAATATTGCTTGAAAACAAGTGTCATCAGGCAGTAAAATCTTCTTCCCCACTCCTTGACCCCAGGCTGACTTCATGACCTACTCCGGCCAATAGGATGTCAGTGGAAGTCAGAGCATGCCAGCTCCAAGCCCGGGTCTCTGCAGGCCTTTTCTGTGTCCACTCACTCTCTTGGAACTCTGTCACTCCTGTGAGAACAAATTCAGACTGGTCTGTTTGAGAAGGAGGGATCAGCCAGGGAAGAGCTGAGTCATTCTGGGTGAAGCCATGTTAATTAGACCAGCCATCCCAGAGCCAACTCACAGTTGACCAGTCATGAATGAACAAGGCCAGCTGAGATGATCTGAGCCAGGCCCAGATCAGAAGGAGGACTGAGATGATCCATGGACTTGAAAGCAAAAATAAATGTTTACTGTTTTATGTCATTGGTTCTGTGGTTATTAGTTAGGTGGCATTATTATAATAAGTGATGACTTAAACGTATTCAAGATTCGGGTTGGATGTTAGCTATTCCAGGAGACTGATCCTGAACTCACCACAGCCCAGGTTAAATCCTCCTATGTTTGGTTTCCAAAAACACTCTGAGCATGGCTGTCTCTTACATCTTAAAAGTATATAGCAAACAAAACCAGGGTCTTTACTTCATCTCTTCTTCTTCTTCAGCCCATTCAACCTGACTTCCACAACTCTTTTTGGAATTGCCTCTTTCAAGAATCTGTAATTATTAAAAAGTCACTGATTCAAGGGACAGTAACAAGTTATCTCATTTGACCACTTTCCACACTTAGAAACAACTGAATACTCTTCTTGAAACGTCTATTCTTCATGGGACACATATACAATTATAACTTAGTTTTAATTTCTGAAAATTTTTACTGATCTCCCTTTTCCACTAAACTGTAAAGACAATGAAAGCAGGGGCCTTCTCTCCTTTTTCTGGCCCAGAGTAGGCATCAACAAATAACTCTGAATGAGTGAATACAGTGAATCACCTACCATCACTTACCACAAAGATCATTTCCGTGCATTGACCTTAGTCCTAGAGTTTAAGCGTCTAGGTGGCAAGAGAAATGAACTATTTTGTACCAGCAGTGTCTAGCGGAGGGCCTGACTAATTTTACTAAAAATAACAGCTAAAATTTATCAAGTGCTATTTTAAGTACATGGAAAGTACATCTTTACATAGACTATTTTATTTGATCTTCAGAATAACCTCCGGTATATAGAATTTTCATCCGTTTTACAGATAACAAAAATGAGGCACTGTTAATCTCACAAATATGCATTAAATGGAACCATATGCTCCAGAGGCAGAAAAACAGAAAAATACAGCCACTCCTATGTGGCCGAAATTTTCTCAGGGATGTTAGAAACCCCCTCCCTTTCTGTCACTAGGAATATACTGTGCTAATTATGTAATCTCTTCATCGGACTAGTTCAGGTTTATAGAAGACTTTTTTGTGTTCTTGATTCCTCTACCTGGTCTCCCCAGAGTGCCTATCTATCCTCGGCTTTCTTAGCGGATCATCTAATTAAAACTACCTTCTTTGTCCAGCTAACCCACTGTTCTGATGGATTTCTTCTGCTCTGTTCACTTCAAGATCTGTTCATTGCTGTATCCCAAGCAATGCCTGGCATACGTGAATATTCATTAATTAATGAACAAATAACCCCTTAATTTCCTAGAAAAAGACTTTGACTATCACCAAAAAAAAACCAAAGAAGTAATTCTTCCTCTGTAATTTTCATGATGTATTTTGCTCTTTGCTACATGTAAACAACAACCCAAACAATACAAAGAATGCGTGGTTTATATTAGTTTTTTTTTCCACAGTTACAATGTTTGTGTGCATGTTAGACTTCAAATTCCACAAAACAGGGGTTAAATCTGGTTACTCAACTTCAAACTGTAGATTGGACTCCAAAATGAGCAAATAAAAGTTTATTGGTTACCTATTTCACCCAGATGATGATGAAGAAGAAGGAGGAGGAGGAGGGAAGGAGGGGGAGGGGGAGAAAAAGGGGAAGGGGAAGGTAGAAGGAGAAGGAATGATAGTTTAGTAAATCATCCTGCTCAGGAATTACCGCAAGATAGAAGAGAGAGACTATCAAGTGTGATATCAGAAATTGCAGAGTTGGCAACAGACCAGATTTTTTGGAAGTAATGCTTACTTTTACAGAATATGCTAGTTTTAGAAAGTCTCTTGATCGATATGACTTTTTTTCCCCCCCCCTCCATTCTCTGTCTACTGATTTAATATCAGAGTCCATTTAAAATTCCCTCCATCATGTTCAGACCAGGAAGGAAATTGCATACCTCAGGAACCAATTAAAGCTTAACTTAGCTCCTTCTGACCATCCCTCAGCAGCTGTTCCCAGAGAAAGCTGGAGAGAGCTCAAAGAAAAGCTGCCTGGGAACACAGTCACCTGGAACTCATGGACTCTGTCCGAGTCTGCACCGCCAGGGGCCCTGGCGTTTCTCTCTGAATTGTGATTTCATTTCACTTGAGTGGGGCATTCTGTACCGGGTGCTAAGGGGAATTTAGAGCATAGATTAGACATGGTTTCTACCCTCAGGAATCTCACAATTTAATGGAGGAAATAAGATAAACACACAGGCAATTAAGAGAAAGTAGATACATATGTACACATAAAAATATTGATTTAAGTTTGGAAAAGAGGAGGAGATAGAGGCAAAGGATTTAGATGTTAATCAGGAAAGTCTTGCAGCCTTTGCAGCCATTACATGCGTGCGTCTAAGTGGAAGGAAAGCTCTCTGGGTGCCAAAAGAAAGGGGGCAGCTGTTCCAAGGAGATTTTTTTTTCTCCCTCTCCCCCCCAAAAATGGCCAGGAGAAGCAACTCTGTAAATCAAGTCCACCTGACTGACCACGTGGGTCACTGAATGATGCCATGGCAATATTTCCACTTGACCTCCTAGTAATCTGGGATTAGCCCATGTTGATTGTAGTATATTTTCTGTCCCTAGCTCTCTAACCATCAAATGAGGCAATGCCAAATAGTTTACCTCTTTCATTAAAGACATAATCCCGGTATGTTTGACAAAAATGCTTACGTTAACCTATCGTTGAGGAGGAATATGTAATTTCATATAGGGGAGATCAAACTGGATATTTGGTCTCCCACAACCTATATTTG
Source organism: Felis catus (assembly GCF_018350175.1). Lineage (NCBI taxonomy): Eukaryota > Metazoa > Chordata > Mammalia > Carnivora > Felidae > Felis > Felis catus. The sequence goes on from NC_058380.1 coordinate 22,146,295, forward strand.
TCTGGAATTTATGGCCAGCGCCGTGCTTGGTTTTTGGCTGAGGATGGTGTGCACAGAAAGAAGCAGCCTAGGCTTTGCAGAAAGGCTGCAGAACCCTGGGGAACCCAGAGATGATCACCCAGAGGCCTGCACAGTCCTCTGCTACATTCCTATAACTTCTCACATCCTGTTGGAATAACATTATCCCACTGAACAAACAAAATAAAGCAAAATAATTGGTGTCTTTGGGCATCTGATGGTTTTTTCTTCCCCCCAGTTTCCAGCTTTTATGGAGTGAACATTCCCTCTTTCTCTCTCTCTCTCCTTCTCTCCCTCTACCCCCCCTCTCTTTTACTTTTTTCAGTCTAATCAAAGATTGTGTTTTCCTCCCGGCTTGGTGGGGGGATATGGGGGAGAAGAGACAGATGGTATCGTTTGCAAAAGGAAAGCTGAGAAGTCACACATATATCTTTCAGCTTTGTGGCAAATCTGATGCCAAGATTCTTGCTTGAACTGTGTAGTGCGATGCAGGCACAGAGGCGGACCAGAAAGGGTGAGGCCAGCTGAGGAGGGCAGTGCAATAAATTGCCGTGGGCCGATCCAACGGCAGAACGTGGGAGCCATTACATTTTGGCAGCTATTTTATTTTTCCCTGATGGAGTTTCAGACCTGTCCTGTACACTGAGATAGCTTTCATCTGGTTAAAACTTGCGCCGTGTTTAAACTTCCTTCTGATCTGTGGAGTTGGGGGTGGGGGAGGTGGGGGGAGCCCAGCACGGCCCAGAACAGACTGAAATGATGTCGGGGGTGGGAGAGGGGCAGTAATTGTGCCCAGATAATGTTGTCATACTTTGTAAAGCCTTTAATTCTGGAATTTATTTATTAATGATGCATGGGTTATTACCCACCATCTGTCTTGTGTTAGCAGTGGGCTGTTTCAGATTATGGTAATGTGTTTCTGATTGGAGCTGTGTTGAAAGCCAGAACAAGGCAGCTCATGTGCAGTCCTCTTTGAGGCCTGCTGTTTTCAATTCCTCTTCACAGAAAGGGCTTTTATTTGATTTGTTATGGGGATTTTTTCTTCTGTTGCCAAAACAGCTGCAAGCCTGGAAGGGAATAAGACACAGGGCCACATCAAACTTGTTAGCTTGTAAAAAAAAAAAAAACAAGAAAAAAGAAAAAAAAAAAAACAAAACGGAATGTTCCAGGAACCAAAAAAAAAAAAAAAAAAAAAAGGATATGAGAAAGTAGATGGAAAGGATGAGGAGAGAAAAGAGAAAGGTTTAGTGGCCTTTTTGATTGGCTTTCATGTCAAGAGTATGCCAACATATTTTGCTATTTTAAGTATTATAGGTCAGACCGCTAAGCACTTCATTTATTAAGCTCGTTCACGCCAAGCAGAATGGCGTTCTCCTGAATAGCTTTAACCGTCTTTATGCTAGTGCAAGGAATAAATGAAAGTCCCCAACGAGCTAGCCACCCTCCTCTAGTCATCAAAGCAAACACCCAATAAATAAGCCTGATTTTTTTTTTTTAATGTACTGGAACAGATTCAAATTTGTTCATGAATGGGGGAGAAAAGGAAATAGGTAACAGGCCGGCATCACTCGCCTGATGTGAACATTCACCCTGGTCTGAGTTCTTTGTCTCTGTCCTCTCCTTCTTGTGGCTATGGGTCCTGCTGTTTCTAGACCACGGCTGTCCAGTAGCAATGATGATGGAAATGCTCTGTATCTTCCCTGATTGAGCACTTGAAATGTGGTTAGAGGGACCAAGGAACTAAAATTTTAATTTTATTTCATTTTAATTAATTTGCATTTAAATAGCTACATGTGGCTAATGGGTACCATATTAGAGGATACAGTTCTAGGATTAACTGAGTGTAGAGGCTCTTATTTCCTTCTGATACAAAGTCATAGGCATTGTATACCAGCTGTGGTTATGGCCAACTTTTAACCTAAAGAATTTGTTTGAAAGATTCTTCCCTAATGTATTATTCAAGGCTACTAGCCCTAACGCTTCCCCTCAAAAGGCTATTGACAAGTTTTTCCTTAAATCAAGTGCATAAATGCTTCCATCTTTTGAAATCCTGATTTACAGGAAAACTTGATGTCTGTATGATAAACACGTAAACAACCATGAAGAACTATGACCAAAGCTCTCAAATAATAAGACATCTACCGGCGCTAAGGGTATTCAAGAACTTTTTTAAATTGGCTGGCAACAATTCTCTCCACTCTTATTAAACACAGGCTTATTGTTTCTAGGATATATGGTACGTTCCCAAAGAAGCTCAAAACCACGCGATATTGACTTTGTTACACACAAAGACTATACTGTCCAGATTGTAGTCAATCCATGTTTTCGAAATTATGGAATATTTGTTAAAACTTATGTTTTGGGGGATTTTGTTGTTGTTGTCAAGCTGCTTTTCCACCGATGGAGAAGAGGTTCTAGAGAGAGCTGATGAGATAAACAGATATAGCAGGGACAAAATACGTGCTCGCCATCCCCTGATGCCTTTGCCACCTGGACACACATCTAGACTCCACTTCTCAGCCACCTTGCGGTATTATGGCACCATGTGAGAAATTCGTACAACTGAGTTTTAGTGGAATGCTGCAGGAACTCATGCAGACCATGTCCAGACCTGACATTAATGTACTTTCTGCATAATTCTTCTCATTCTCTTATCAGGTATGAAAAATAAGCAAAGACCTGAGTCTCTAGAAGATGCCTACTGTATGGACTGAATCTAGATCCCTGAATGACAGAGTAGAAAAGAGCTATGTCTCCCAACTAAGACTTTAGTTAGATTTGGGCTGTGATTGCAAGAAAGAAACAAATCTTCATAATACTTACGGTGACAGAGATTTGGAGGATGTGTTTTATAAATTAACACACTGACTGATACAAGCTGACATCTTGGAGAAGGAGCAGTCAAGACAAGCAGAATATTCTGTAGCGTGACCTCCTTATTAATTGCCCTGTTCCTTAATTTTGCTATCAAAACCTTTTGTTTGTTTTTTTTTTTATTTTTTTTTTCAACGTTTATTTATTTTTGGGACAGAGAGAGACAGAGCATGAACGGGGGAGGGGCAGAGAGAGAGGGAGGCACAGAATCGGAAACAGGCTCCAGGCTCTGAGCCATCAGCCCAGAGCCTGACGTGGGCTCGAACTCACGGACCGCGAGATCGTGACCTGGCTGAAGTCGGACGCTCAACCGACTGCGCCACCCAGGTGCCCCGGAAACCTTTTGTTTTTTAATAGTTAACCCAGAGTTGTTCGTATTCAGGGAGAAAAACTCCCATTTTCCAAGGAAACAAGACTTTAAGTATGAAATGCAAGGTCAATTTTTTTTCATATTTTTTTAAAATGTAGAATGGCCATGCAGATTACAGTATTAGCTAAAACATTCTTTCCATGGAGTAAAGTCCAAACGGCAAGCCAAATATATGCCGAAGTAGGATAGGCCCTCTGACAGCGTCATCTTCATTGCCATCAAAAATGATGATGGTTTTGTGCCTGAGGCTTTGAAACGTTTTTGGGTTCCTCCTACCATCCTTCCTTTTGGATACTTTCACTCTTGGCAGTTCTGCCCTTCCAACTTCCCTCCTGCCTGGATGCTCTTTCTCAGCTTATCCCATTCAGATGGATGACAGCTGGATGGCCTGCTTAGCTTGTTATTTTGGATTCTCCACAATATCCTGTTTAACTTCTATATACTGAGCATGTGGGCCTGCCTATGTTGTCCCTCACTGACCTGAACGCCTGGTACACCCCATTCTCAGCTCAAACCCTGTCTCTGTAACTTCTGCTCATCTGGAGTGAAGGCAGGGGTCCAAACTAAATAATAATCAAAAGGTCCATGAGAAGGTGTGATGAATGTCGGTGCCCTTCCCGCAAGGAGAGTAAGATTATTGGGAATAAAATGAAGTCTTCACGATGGGATTAGTGCACTTCTATGAAGACACAGAGAATTTTCTCTCTTTCTCTTCATCCGTGTAAAGAAGCCCTGTGAACATGCAGCAAGATAACAACCACTTACATGCCAAGAGTGGAGGCCTCAGAATGAAACCTACCTTGCTGGCACCTTGACCTTGGACTTCCTAGCTGTGTGAAATAAATGTCAGTTATCTAAGCCACCCAGGCTATGGTATTTTGCTGTGGCAGCCAGAGCGGAGTAATACAGCAGATGATTAAAGCAAGGAAAGAATGTTACTTTATCTCACTTGTGATAGTTTATAAGGTGGTTTATAATGTGGACTACGTGCCAACCAGGATGTGGAGGTTCCGTTGGCTGTTATAGATCGTTATACGACCCTGAACACATTAAATTTGGTTTTAGGATTTGTCTCTTTTCTAGAAATGGTTTTGACTACATTCTTTTTTATTAACATTGCTTAACTTTTTATAAGTTTTGATACATCTCATTAAATTTCAGCTTGTATAATACAATATTATCTTACTCTGTTATCACTAAGATAAGGTATTAATTAGGATTAAAAACACCTCAGTTGTTTTGTTTCCAAGGTATTGTGGGTAGACCTATCATCACACCCATATATTGATTAAGAGAGCCTGTAATATATATTAATATATATTTCAATTTGGAAGACTCCTTGTAAGTCATAAAATAGATCTCGAGCTTATTTGAGTTTCCGAAGCCACCTTTTGTAGTCAAAATATAAAGTGATATGCCTGTGTGGACTAGATGAGTAAATCGAGGATACCCAAGAACAATTCTCCAAACCCAGTCAGGAACCTTGCATTATATTAATGATATTCTGGAAAAATTTAGAGGGGGACCATTTGTTATACTGATATGCAATGGTACCAAAATGTGTTATGATCACGAAAGAGCAGTTTGTTGGAATAAAAACTAAATTTAAAGATCAAACATTTAAAGTCTGGAAAGACTAACTAGTTAAAATTTTTAAACCTTATTTCTGTGTATCGAATGATAATGCCCACTGAACAGATGGAGGCAGGAAACTTTAGGTCTGTGCCCACATCTATGGAAAAGCAATATAAAGCAGGAGGCCTGCAGTCAAGCTATCTTTTAAAGGATATTGGCATATCAGTAGCTTGAATCATATATTATGTTTCCAATTTAGTGACATTTTTACATTTACAGAATAAATTACTGAAAATCACCTTGTATTACTTTGTTAATCAAATTATTATGGAGTACATGTTTAGACAACATTTTATCATTTTAAAGTTTCCTTTTTTTTAATATTATCAAAATGCTAAAAAGCCTGCAAAATCCCACAATTAACTAAATATAGAAAGCCGACAGAAATAAACTTCATGAATTTTAAGTTTAAAAAAATGTCAAAATATAAACCCCAAAGTAAATGTTCCCATAAGGATAGTTTTATCGGCACTAGAATCATTTGCTTTATTTATTCAAATGATGAATATAGAATTGAAGGGAAGAACGAACTCAGGCCAATTAATGTTTCCTAGCCTCAATACGTATGGAAAAAGTATGAAATCTCTAGCCTTTCCAACCAGTGGTTAGTTATGCTGGTCTTTGTCCTTTTTTCACCCTTGCCTTTCTGTTTCAGAGAGATGTTGATTCCTGTAGGTTGTTTATCATGGAGCCCATTAATGCTGGGTTCTTCCACCTGGGTGCAGCCAGTGGGTGACACGGGGGCTAACTGGAGAGCGGGAGCATGGAAGGAGCCATTTATCTTTCCCTCCTGTCCTTTGCCTCTATCAGCCTCTGGACGTAGCTGTTTCCTCCATATTCTCTCTCTCACATCCCCAAACCTGCCATGATTCCATAGTCTTCCTGGAATTTTTGAACACCAGGCAGCTCCTAGTTAACTTAGCTCTTGGCTTCACGCCTCCTACAGGAGGGCATCATCCGCTTCCTCCTTGTTTAATCTCTGGGTTTTCTCAAAGTCCCTTGTGCAGCTCCCCAGCTCTTCCATGGGTTACCTAGATTACATTCTCTTTGTTTTAAATTCTTACAAAGACTGATTGGACCTTAACTGATGCATTAACTGTATTTCCTCTAAGATCTAGAAGTTTACTACCACTTGTTAGCTCCCCTAGAGACAAATATAAAGACCTACAGTAGATGTGAAAGGAAGCACAATCAAACACTAAGTATTTCTGTGAGGCTAAAAAACTCACTCAGTTCAATAAATTGAATACCTAGATTATATGCAGATGATATTTATTATTCCTTAATAATATGCTACAATTCACTAGAAAATAGCTAGGTCCACCCTTACCTTAGTCCAAGGCAGTTCAAAACCTGAAGAACTTGAATGGACTTTGTTATAATATTCTATACCCTTAAAAGACTACCTTGTGTTGTCAGTTTAGGCTGTCGTCTAAGTTTTGAGGGTCAGTGATCTCTATAAAATAGCATCTTCTTTTTTTAACTGCTGAAGTCTGAAAATGGGTTCAGAGAGTCACTTTGTTACTAAATTAGAACCTGAACAAGTTAAGCCACACGGGGGAAAATACAATAATATAAATAATGGGCTAATATCAGGTCTTCGATGTAGTACAACAGATGAGGAAGATTTTGCAATACCTTAGCAACTTTACCTATACAGAAAATCTTAGGGGGTGACGTTATGGAATCATCAAACTAAAAATTAACCAAACACTAATGGAAGTCTATGTATAATCCTCTACTCTGAATGCTTTGATAAAGCCCAAACATGTATGTTTCATCTGCTTCAGCATCCTCTTTGTTTATCAAACATGTTTATCCTGCTCTTCATTGTTAGTTAACCACTTATTTGTTTATCCTTGACCTTGTCTCAAGCATGTTTATCCTGCTCTTCACTGTTAGTTAACCACTTATTTGTTTATTGCCCACTATACTATTAATTTATGAATATATATATTTTTTGAGTAGTGCAAATTATTTTGCTAAATAGAAATTAATGATTTCCATGAATAATACTATTTCCTGCCTGAGACTCTTCCATAATGGCTGCTAATAAGATGAAACATAAAACATCATCAACAATGGAGCAACAGGAACTCTTGTTTGTTGCTGGCAAGAATATAAAATGGTAATGATTTTGAGAGACAGTTTGGCAATTTCTTACAAACCTATACACACTCTTACCACACGATCCAGTACTTTGGCTCCTTGGTATTTTTCCAAACGAGGTGAAAATGTATGGATATCCAAAAACCCATACATAGATATCTATAGCAGCTTTGTTCATAAACACCAAAACCGGTAAGCAAACAAAATGTCTTTCAGTAGATGAATGGATAAACTGTAGTACATACAGACAATACATTGTTACCCAGGGCTGAAAAGAAATGAGCTATCAAGTCACAAAAAGACATGGAGGAAACTTAAATGCATATTACTAAGTGAAGAAACCAATCTGAAAAGGCTGCATACTGTATAATTCCAATTATATGACATTATGGAGAAGGTGAAACTATGGAGATAGTAAAAAGATCAGTGGTTGCCAGAAGCTTAGGGGACAGAAGGGATGAATAGATGGAGCACAGAGTATTTTTTAATTAAATTAAATTAAATTAAATTATTTATTTTTTTAATGTTTATTTATTTTTGAGAGAGAGAGAGAGAATGGAGAGAGGCCGAGAGAGAGGGAGACATAGAATCTGAAGCAGACTCCAGGCTCTGAGCACAGAGCCTCATCAGCACAGAGCCTGATGCCAGGCTTGAACCCACGAACCATGAGATCATGACCTGAACCACAATCAAGAGTTGGATGTTTAATCAACTGAGCCACCCAGGAGTCCCAATTTATTTATTTATTTATTTTTTTAATATAATTTACTGTCAAGTTGGCTAATATAATGTATACACTGTGCTCTTGATTTGGGGGGTAGATCCCCATGATTCATCGCTTGCATACAACACCCAGGAGCACAGAGTCTTTTTAGGGCAGTGAAAATACTTGGTCTGAAACCATAATGATGAGTACCTGTTTTGTGATACATTGATCCAAAGCTGTAGAATATACAACACCAAGAGTGAACCCTAATGTAAGCTATGCACTTGAGATAATGATGTGTCAATATCTGCTCAGCAATTATAATGAAGGTGTCACCCTGGGACAAGATCTAAGTTGACTACCTTATTTATTTACCTAAAACCCACTAGTTTCCCTCACACTACATTCACTGCCGTCCATACTAGATCATTTAGTCAGGAATGAAAAGATCTTTACCTCAGATTTGTCCAACTTCATTTAGTAGCCTTTTACAGCTACATATATAATATTCATGGTTGTGATTATTTGCAAGCAGCCCAGAAGGCTTATACCTGTAATAATTTATAATAACCAATGCCTGGATTTTGTATTTACAATAACCAAAGTGCTGGCCTGTGATCAGACACAGCCTACAATCCCAAATCCACAGCTCAAAGCAGTTTCCATCCTGTTCTTTACCATCTGACTTCTCCATGGTGTTCAGGTGTAAGACTGAATGTAACCTTGACCAAATCAAAATGGCGTCTCACACATAGTAGGTGTTAAATCTATTTTGCATTGATGACTGCATCTCCATCTGCCATTTTCCTTCTCTTAAAAATTTCCCGTACTTCTTTGATGTTTTTCTCGTGCACGAATTTTGCGTCAGTATGTTACCCAGAATAATTATCTCTTAGTGTTTCCTAACAAACTAATGAGCTCTTTTAATAAATATAAATACCAAGTGCTTTTCTTGCATTCTTGGAAGTTCAAAATAAGTGACATATCATTAACCACAAAATAAGTAAACTCAGTAGAATTTTAGAGGATAAAAACTTTTCATTTTAATCGGAAAGATAAAATTCATGTATTATAATTTAAGAAACAAGTTAATGTTTCTTCTTTGTTCTCATGATAGCTACATAAGCACTGAGTTTGCTTGTTTGTCATAAGAATTCCTTCCTTAGGCTGCATATAACATAGAGCATGCTGGCCATGTAAACCATGTTTGCTTTATTTTAGAGCCAGAAATACTGTAAAACCACACATGTTATATGACAACATATCACATATTTTGCAGACCACAGAATATGTTAATATGTTGAAAACTCTTTCTTTCAATTTTCCTTGACCTCCACCTCCATCTCCAGCCTCACACAAATTCTGCTATGTTCCATCAGGGTTGCGTCCTCTCTCTTCAGCAAATCGTGAACTTGCTTAGAGGTGTACTGACTAATTGACAATCATGTGCTGAAATCTGTCCAAAAGTACTATCTTAATTATGAAGATTTCATATACTTCATTTCTGGTAATTGCTCCAATTTCCCGTACATGGAGATAAAGGTTTAGTAGTAAGAATCATAGTGAATGTCTTTTCCGATTTAATTAGAAAGAAGAATGTGTAACCTCTGGCTTGTGTTTGTTTTCTTCTGTTTTCCACATTTTTTAACAGTTCTTTTAAAAACCCAAGGTTTTAAAAGAGGCATTTTGGCTTCAATTGGCCTTAAAATTAATACCGAGGTTTTGAAGGATGGGACTTTTTAAATTATTTGTGCAGCTGTAAACAGAGCATTTAAGTCTGTTATAATCAGAATCGAGAGTCTATCATAAAGTTTATTTTTTATATGTCATGTTGACCAAATATAAGTTTTAAAATTATGAATTCTGGATGAATGCTTCAGCTTGGAAGAGATTCAAAAAATGGTCTAGTATAAACTTAAATGGGGGAAAAAAAGTGATACAAAAATACAGATAAATTGAGCACTTTTTTTTTTTTTTAACAAAGTCTCAATGTGGAGAAGTTGAGAAAAAAAATCTGGTTCACATACTGCTGTCTTGATGGTGGTACTAACTGAGGAAGAGAAAGAAAATGAGGACAAAGCACATGAAGAGTTCACAGACATGTTGGTTCATTTCACTGACTGGTCTCCAGTGAGGAGACAGGATCCAGATCCTCTAGAGGAGGGATTTAAACCTCCAGCTCAAATGTGGGCAACCAAATGAGAATGAGGAAACCACCCCCAATCACAGATAGGTATGTCAGGAAACCATCTCAAGGAAAGTAGCAACTAATAGCACAAGAGCAGACTCCAGAGAATATACTGACGCTCTAGTCTTCTCTTCCCCACAGCCAGGCATGTGAATGACTTTGTCCATTGATGCCAGAGAGAGCATCTCTGTCTTCGAACCCCTCCCTGCTGTTTTCCCCCTGCATCTTCTTCCAGTTTAAAACAATTTGCTAATTGTAAAGTACACATATTCTAACAATAGTCATTTTTTTTGGTTCATTCATGGCATTTTATTGAGCACCATATTAGGTGCCCAGCACTGTTCTCGTAGATGGTTCATCAGCGAACCACTCAGAAAAAAATCTTGCTAACATAGAACATTGAAAACATCGCAGTTTGCTGGGGCGCCTGGGTGGCGCAGTCGGTTGGGCGTCCGGCTTCAGCCAGGTCACGATCTCGCGGTCCGTGAGTTCGAGCCCCGCGTCAGGCTCTGGGCTGATGGCTCGGATCCTGGAGCCTGTTTCCGATTCTGTGTCTCCCTCTCTCTCTGCCCCTCCCCCGTTCATGCTCTGTCTCTCTCTGTCCCAAAAATAAATAAAAAACGTTAAAAAAAAAAAAAAAAGAAAACATCGCAGTTTGCAAGATAGCAAATGAGCACATATTTCTTCATGTATGTATAAATATCTATAGCATAGAGCTATAATTTATGTATTTGTATGTGTGTGCATGTATATGAGTTCCAGGGGGGATAATACAGCATAGTAAGACAGATCAGGATGATTGAAGGGGAGAGAAACAGAAAGTGATGTCAGCGAGGTGGTGAAGGGGGTGGGCGGTCTGTGTAAGTCTTGGAGTCCATGGTGTTTGTTTCAAAGCCATTAGAGAGATTTAGTGGAGGAGAGACATACTCAGAGTGAGATTTTGGGGGGTTGCTCTGGCTGCTGTGTTGGGGATCCGTGGAAGGGCAGGAGCAGGGAGAGCAATTAGGAGACCAGTTAAAAAGCCGTCTGCTCAGCTTGCAGGTGCCCTTTTTGAAATCGGAGTGTGTAGACCCATCTTCACAAAAATGAAAACATACCCTCTGATGCTGCCGAATGGCCGAGAACAGAGAGAGGAAAATCACAAAATCACATGGGTTCATCTGAAGCGGTATGATGGAATTTTAGAGAGAAAAAAATATTCAAGGAACAAGGGCGAACTGCTGGAGCTGAAAAGTTCAAAGGTCACTCAAGTTTGTATTTCACATCTCCAGCCTTTCAAGTAGATCAAAGATGCTTGTCTTTGTGTGACTGATTCATGGGGCTGCCAGATGACCACATATGGCGGGGCGGCCTCTATTTTATGAGCCTGCCCTACCTGCTGTTCTCCTCAGGGGTTCTGACTTCCTATTTACCCTGCCTGTCTTTCCTGGCTGCTCGGTACAGCATGGGGGGCAGGGAGAAGGAAAACTTTGATTTGGGATTTTCAGGGGATGCTGCAAATTTGGGGTGACCATATTATAAAATACGGTTCTTGCACTCCATTCACCAGAGATTATACAAAATTTTCAAGGAAAAAAGATGTTTCCAAGAAAATCATTTGGAGGTTTTCCAGAAACCCTGGATTTGAAATCCTTGATCTGATGCTCAGCCAAGCATCCCTATTAGTCTCAGGCCATGGAAATCTCAATCTTACTTTCTAGAATGGCAAACGGGACGCATTATCTGTGTTTGAAATTTGGAAGGATAAGGAATAAATAGGGAAAGGACTACTAGGGAGAGAGTAGAGAGGAAGCATTGAAGAGAGTTAAGGAACAGGGACTCCCAATGACAACATTTATGTATAACATTTGAGTTGCTCATGAAATGAGTTCATCGACAATTTTAGCCACCAAACAAACTTGCTATCATTATAATAAATAAATAAATGTTAGAAAAGTGTCTTCAATATCCCTTTACCACTTTATGTCTTACCAAAATTATACATTTAGTCTTTGCAGTTTTTTTATTAAATGAAGTATGTTTTCTGTGCCTACCATAACATTACATGTCAACTACACTCAAAAAAAAAAAAAGGTTATATTATCATGGGTTTGAAGATCCAAGAAATTAGTGAATGATTGATTCTCCAAAAAGAATTCATAATCTTGTAAAATTTTTGACTTATTATTGATGTGATATCTATTCACAAAATGTTTTAATAACATGTTTAATGTCAACACTTTTAATTACAATGCTTTTTGTGATATCTTGAGTCTTAAGCATCAGGTCTTAGCTTTTCACCTAAAAGCATCTCAGCCTACTAAGTACCCACTGCCTATAATGTGTTGCCACAAACAGTTCAAATAAGTAATCCTCTGAACACTTTCTACTTGTCCTTCTTGTACTTTGATTTAATTTCCTGAGCATTCCCCAAACTTTTATTCTTTCTTTCATTTCATGACACTTCCATAGAGGAAAGTCCATTGCCTGCGTCACTTATGATAATAGAGATCATTAGACCCATCTCATGCAACTACTAGCCTTCCAGAATTTACAGGTATGGCTGCCATACTTAAAACCTTACGAAAGCCCAGTGACTCTCCACATGACCTCATAACACCAGCTGCGAGGAGGAAGCACACACAAGCACGTGCAGTATCAACCCAGTCCAATGAAAACAGGGTATGCTAAAAAGCAGCAATGAACACATATGTGTACATGTCTTAAGAATACCCTAGTGGTTTCTTAGCTTTGCACTATTAGAAGTGTCAAGATAAATAGATACTAAAAAGTAAAAGTCAAAGACATAAAGAATAAGTTTCAGAACACTGAGCAAAAGAAATTAAAAGCATACAAATCAAAGTTATTAGAAAGAGATAGAAAGAGGACAGCCAAATTACTAAATGAAATATAAAGATATGGTAAGATATAACAAAAAGAAAATAACATTGTTTCCCAGAAAAAAAATATATATCTGGTACTGATATACCAGCCTAGATAAAGTTATCAGACTTCAAGGATAGTAGTAACTCTTCTGGACATTAAATAAATAAAATTTTTAAAAAGGTTCTGAAGGGAAGAAAGGGAGAATGTTAAAATTAGGGGTGGTTTCAGTATTCTCCATGGCAATATTTAAGAACGGAATATTGTTAAGAAAAAAAAATCTACCAAGCTTTGCAAGAAAAATAGTGTGACCCAGTAGGCTTCAGCTGAATTAAATTCTTCTTCAGGTATAGGGGCAAGAGACATATCAAGATTTGAGAAAGATAGTATTTATGAATGTTTAATTACAAATTTTCTTCACAAATTCTAAACAATTAGGACATAAATCAAAATGGAGACCTGAGAAATAATAAAGCCCTTTGTAGGAAAGAATTAAGGCCAAATACTGGCGATAATTGCAAAAGAAAATACAACGCTATAAATCTTAAAATGTAGAGAAACACAAATTGCCAAGTAACAACTGGGAGGTGGGTGAATGTGGTGAGGAGTCTGGGAGAATGTATATTGCACTGTCTCTCATCTGCATTAAGAAAAATGTAGATTTGAGGGGTGCCTGGCTGTCTCAGTGCATAAAGCATGCGATTCTTGATATTGAGGTTATAAGGTCAAGCCCCCTGTGGGGTATAGAGATGACCTAAAAACACTTTTTTTAATGAAATGAAGATTTTGGTATGAAGACACGCATCAAGGGCCACCTGCATGGCTTAGTCAGTTGAGCATCTGACTCTTAATTTTGGCTCAGGTCATGATCTCATGGTTTGTGAGATGGAGTCCCGCATCAGGCTCTAGGCTAGCAATGTGGAGCCTGCTTGGAATTCTCTCTCACCCTCTCTCTCTCTGCCTCTACCCCACTCGCATGCTCTCTCACTCAAAATAAATAAACATTTTGTTTTAAATGTATCAAAATCTGTCCCCTGAAAACAGGAATAAAACTTCTTTTCTAGGCCTCACACTCCATGATACCAAAACCAAAAGTGACCATTTAGTAGATGATAAATAAATTCCACTGAATTCTAAAAAGTTAATGTCTAGTTTTAAGGTTGGGTTTTATCGAGCCGTGTTAAAAAGACTAAGAGTAATATAAACCGGGTATGAAAGAAGAAGAAATTCGACAATCTTGTTATTTCACAACTTTGTTAAATCACTATTGATTCAAAAAGGAAAACTTAAAAGTTTACATTGAGGAATACCTAGAAATGAGAAACAATGAAAACATGCCAGATACAATTAAAGTAGTGCTTAGAGAAAATTTTATAACTATAGATACACAAGAAAGAATCAAAATAAATTAAACCAAAGAAGTTAGGAGTTGAACAACCAAATACAACTTAGAAAAGGAAATGCAATAATTTAATAAAAATGAAGGAAGGTCAATGTATTAGAAAACAGAGAAAAGTAGAATTCATAAATTCAAAGACCTTGAACACCTTAACCATTTTATGTATGTTACAGTTTCTTTTAATATGGAAAATGATGACAAACAAGTCGTCCCCCCAAATTCCATTCAGAGCTACATTTCTCTGAAGCCATATTATCTTGTTTAAAGAATGTGTAATGGTTCCTTATTTCCAATAATATAACATTTAACTTCACCTGTTTGTGATACAAAACCTCCCACCACAATGTCCTTTTCTAAATATCCAAACTAATTGCCTCTACTCCTCACACTAATCCTTCAACTCTCCCCAGCCTGCTTTTTTCCCCTTCAGAAAAGTCTAGTATATTTAAATCCAGCTTACATACAGGGAAATTTATCCTTTTTCGATCTGCATTTTGAAGAGTTTTTAGTAAATATATGCAGTCACATAACCATCACTATATAACCATCACCATCATTGAGCTATAGACCATTTCCATCATCACAAAAAATTCCCTCCTGCCCTTTAAGGTCAAAACTCTCCTCCAATTCCCAGCCCATGGTGGCCATTTTGATCTGATTTCTGTTCCTACAATTTTGCCTCCTCCAGAATGTCATATAAATGGAATTGTAAATTATGCAACATTTTCTGGTCTGGTTTCTTTTACCTCGCATAATGCTTTGGGATTCATTCATGTTGTTGCATATTTCAGTAGCTTATTCCTTTTTATTACTGAGTAGCTGTTAATGGGCATGCGGGTGTTGCTGGTTTGGGGATATTATAAACAAAGCTGCTATAGGCATTTGTGTATTTGTGTATACATTTTGTGGACATATGTTTTTATTTCTTTTCAGTAAACATTTAGAAGTGGGACTGCTGAGCTGTATAGTAAATGTATGTTTAAATTCATACAAAATTGCCAAATGTTTTCCGAAGCGTCTACCATTTTGCATCCTCCCCAGAAATGTAGGAGTTCTAACAGCTCCACATTCACACCAGCATGTGGGCTTGCCTTTTTTTTCCCCCACTCAAGTAGATGTGCAGTGGTGTTTACTGAAGTTTTCAATTTGCATTTTCCTAATGACTAAAGATGTCAAACATGTTTTTACTTACTTATTTGCCATTAATATCTCCTTTATGGTGAGATACCTGTTCAAATCTTTTACCTATTGTATTTTATTGAGCTTCTTATTGTTGAGTTGTAAGAATTATTTTACACATTCTAATAGAAATTCTCTATCAGATCTGTGCTAGCAAATACTTTCTCATAATATGTGGACTGTTTCTCCTTGTTAAGGGCAGAACTTATCAATTTCATATAAAATTTCTCATTTTTTTCATTCATGTTTATAATGTGTGTATTCCATTTAAGAAATCTTTGCCTTGGGGGCACCTGGGTGGCTCACTTGGTTAATTGTCCAACTTCAGCTCAGGTCATGATTTTGCACTTTGTGAGTTTGAGCCCCGTATTGGGCTCTGTGCTAACAGCTCAGAGCCTGGAGCCTGCTTCGGGTTCTGTGTTCCCCTCTTTCTCTGCCCCTCCCCTGCTCTGTCTCTCTCTCTCTCAAAAATAAATAAACATTAAAAACTTTTTTAAAAAAAGAAATTTTTGCCTTGAACTTTATTTCAGTTTTTATAATTAGTTCTATGATCTAATCTGAGTTGAGTTTTGTTCAGTGACTAATAGGTTAAGGTTCACCTTTTGCATTTGGATGTCTCATTTTTTTAAAATTATTTTTAATATATATATTTTTTATTTTTGAGAGAGCAAAAGAGCATGAGTGGGGCAGGGGCAGAGAGGGAGAGGGAGACACCGAATCTGAAGCTGGTTCCAGGCTCCCAGGTGTCAGCACAGAGCCCGATGTGGGGCTCGAATTCACAAACACAAGATCATGACCCGGACCAAAGTCGGACACTTAACTGACTGAGCCACCCAGACATCCCTGGATGCCTCATTTTTATAGCAGAACTTAATGGAAAAGTTACCCTTTCTATATTTAATTACCTTGATAGCTTTATAAAAATTCACTATATGTGTGTGTGTGTCGCTTTCCTTCTGGGCTGTTTATTTCACTGATCTAAATATCTTCTACAAATGCCACACTGTCCTGATTACTGTGAGTAATAAGTCATCACTGAAAAAGTCAATCAAAATGTTTCTTTTGCTAGACCTTTCTTGCATATAAATTTAGAAAAATGTTGTCAATTTCTACTGAAAAGGCTGATAGATTGATGGGGATTGCATTGAGTCTATAAGTCAGTTAGGAAGAAATTGGCATCTTAATCCAATCATCATGGTATATCATCCAATTTTTTTAGGTCATCTCTAATTTTTCTCATCAATGTTTTATAGTTTTTCACACACACAATCTTTGTATATTTGTCCATATATATTTCATATTTTGGTGCTATTTTACATATAATGGCAAATTAATGTCATTTTAAATGTAAATTGAATATCAATTTCCAATTGTTCACTCCTACCATGTAGAAATACACTTGAATTGTGTATATTGCACTTGTACCCCTGCAACATTGCTAAACATTCCTATTAATTCTAACAATTGTATATAGATTTGGGAAGATTTTCTCTGTAGACAGTTATATCACCTGTGAAAAAAAGACAACTTTATTTATTCCTTCCCAACATAATGATGGCATTTGTTTTTTTCTACCCTAATTGCACTGGTTAAGACCTCCAGTGTGAAGTGGGACAGAGGTGTTGAGAGTAGATATCTTTAACTTGTTCTCAGTTTTACAGTGAAGACAAAAATCTTTCACTGTTAAGTAATGCTAGTGGTTCTGGGCTTTTGTTGTTGTTTTTGTTGTCGTTGTTTTTGCTTTTGTTTTTAAGAAGGCCTTTACTGGTTAAGGAAGTTCCCCTCTATTCCTGATTTGTAGGAATGGATGATTGATTCTGTTATATGCATTTATTGTATGTATTAGGATTCTCCAGAGAAACAGAACCAACTGGAAGGACATATGGTTATATGTACCCATTTATTGGATGGAGACCTTGCTATTATCTATCTAAATCATCTATGTATAATCTACCTACAAGAATGATTTATTTCAAGGAATTGACTCACATTATTGTAAAGGCAGACAAGTCCAAAATCTGTGGATAGACAGGAGAGTTGGAGACCAAGGGAAGATTTGATATGGCAGCTCATCTCTAAAGGCAGCATGATGGCAGAATTCCCTCTTCCTTGTTGTACGTGTGTGTTGGAGGGTGTTGGTCTTTTTTCTTGTAACACCTTTAGCTGACTGGACAAGACCTACTTGTATTATGGAATGCAATCTGCTGTGCTTAAAGACTACTGATGTAAATGTTAATCTCATCTAAAAATACCTTCACAAATGGGTAATGTTTGATCAAGTATCTTGGTACCAGGACTTAGCTAAACTGAGACGTAAAATTAATTATCACTCTACATCTCCTGGGATGATCATATGTGGTCCTTTTTTTTTTTTCTATTTTAGTCCCTATATGATGAATTTGAGTGATTTTCAAAAGTTGAACCTTCTTCATGGACTTCTTGCTATAAACTATATTTGGTCATGATGTAGTATCTTTCTCATATTACTGAATTTGATTTGCTAATATTTTTAAAGACTTTGTATCTGTATTCATATTAGTTTCCTACTGCTGCTATAACAAATCACCACTAGAGGCTAGTGCTTAACGCAACGTAAAATTACCACACTCCATCTAGAGTTCAGAAGTTCAAAAAAAGTCTTAGCAGGCTAACATCAAAGTGTTGACAGAGGGCTGCATCCTTTCTGGAGTCATGAGGGAGGAGTCTGTTTCCTTGCCAGTTCCAGCTTCCTGTTCACGTGTGTTTTCCATTTTTAGAACTGGATATTTTCACATGTTGACTTTACTTTTCATTGTTACTTTCTGATCATTCTAACACATGGGACATCTTCGAGTCTCATTCTGTGGACTGCCTTATCACTTAAAAATGAGTTCTTTTTCCTTGCTATTTTTTGTATCTTATAGTTTTTAAAAATTGAAACAAATTATATATGGAAGAAAAAAGTTACTGAGGTAAACATTTTTAAATCTGGAAATGGCCATGTCTCTTTTTCTGGCAGGCTATTAATGTGAAGGTCTTGAGTCAATCTAGTTAGTAGTGGAGCTAGGTGAGCTAGGCAAGCAAAGTGTGGATTGTTTGTTGCTACCATTACTCCCAGCACACTGCAAGTTCAAATTCCTTCAGCGGTTGCCTCACGTTACATACTTAGCGTGGGTCTGGTATTGTCACGGAGTTTTGCTCTATTCCCGCTCTACCCTCATTTTTAGAAGGTTTCGCACAATTATTAAACAGAAGAGTCCTTTTCCCTGCTCTTGTCCAAGGGTCAGTGAACTTTTTCTGTACCATAGTGAATAATTTGGCTTTTTAGGCTACATCTGATCTCTGTCTCCTTCTTTTGTTTTTATTTTACAGTCCTTTAAAACTATAAAAAACCATTCTTAGCTCACAGGCTTTGCAAAAACAGTCCCCTGGGTAGAATACACTATCCCTCGCTTGCCCTTTAAAAAACCATTAATATTTTAGCTGATCTCTTCTCAACCACCTCTATGGCAGCCACCTCTTCCCTCTCTGTTCTTCCAAAGGTATAACAGTTCATGGATGCCATCTCTGTCTCAGAAGAGCTTTTCCCTCCTTGGAATTCAGTTTCATTCACTGTGTTATGACCTCAGGCCTCTGGTTCAAGAAAAGTTATGATTTCTAAGACGATCTGTCTCTCTCTCATTGTTAGGGTAGGAGTGACTTACTCTTGTGGCTTTCTCATCTTAAACAGAAGCGCTCACATTGCTTCCCTCTTGCGGGAGGAATGGCTCAATAAATATTTAGTGATGGATTCATAATTTAAGAACTCACAGAATTTAAGCTGTGTTCCTTTACAATACTCTATTTCACATTCTTTTAAATTTTTTTAAATGTTTTATTTATTCTTGAGAGAGAGAGAGAGAGAGAGAGAGAGCATGAGCGGGGGAGTGGCAGAGCAAGAGAGGGACACAGCATCTGAAGCAGGCTCCAGGCTCTGAGCTGTCAGCACAGAGCCCAATGTGGAGCTCGAACTCACAAGCCATGAGATCACGACCTGAGCCGAGGTCGGACACTTTACTGACTGAGCCACCCAGCACCCCATCTATTTCATATTCTAAGAATTGTTTGTTGAGTATGGATCTTATGCACACAGAATATGGACTTTTGAGTACCTGTCATCCCACACACCCAGAGAGAATAATAATTAACTAAAATCGGATAGTAAAAAATGTCAATTCTATTGTTTTATGACTTAGCGGTTTTGGGGAGAAATATGACCTGGTAAACTTAATGGAGTTACAAATGTTTTGTTCTTTTTACGCAAGCCGAGTACAATAGGAATGTTGTGGAATAACCTAGTATCTTAGTTAATAATTATTATATATTATCAGCACTCATTCCCTTTGCAAACATTTGCTTCTTTTCTATTATAATGCTATGTATGTAGCAGTATATATAACTATTCTGTTATGCCACTAAATACTCTAAAGCAGGGGTTGAAAAACTGCAGTCCGAGGGCCAGATCTGATCCACAATTTGTTTTTGTACAACTCACAAGCTAAGAATGTTTTTTTTTACATTTTTGAATACTTATAAAGAAATGAAGTTTGAGACAGAGACCGCATGTGGCCCCCAAACCTTAAAATGTTTACTAGCAGGCCCTTTACAGAAAACATTTGCTGTCCTCTGCGTCTAAAGGATACAAAATTGGGTAATCTATTGTCCCTGTCCTCAGAAGACCTTTTGACTCTGGTAAAACACATAAATAAGTAAAGTGTGAATTAGAAAGTAATGTGAAAACTACCAAATATCATTCTATAAAGAAATAGAGGAGGGAAACAGTTACTTCTAGGCAGTGGCAACCAGGGGGTCTCTTTGGTAGAGCTGCATTTTAATAGAACAGTAAAATATGGGCAGAATTAATATATCTATGGAACTAAATACATCAGAAAAGCTAGGATGCCCAGGGTTAGGAAACAAGAAAATTGCCTTTTAACTAATTAACTGGAAAAATCATATGGTCCATTTATTTTTCCATCCCCAGTCATTAACTACCCCGATAAGATTCATTTTCAAATGAGATTTACTTTAATGATTTTAGACGTTGACTTGTTTTTAAAAAACAAACACACAAACAAACCCAAACTCTCTGAAACCTGTATTTCTCCTCAGGAAACCTATAAAGATGGCTTTAACCTTTAGGAATTCTCCGTAAGTTGTACTGATGACATGAAACTAAATGGCCCTTACATTGGGACGTGCATGTCCCCAGGTGCTGCACTCTTGGGTACACAAGCCACACACAAAGTATGGCATATATACCCAAAATGTTTAATTTTACTGCAAAATTGGGGCAAAGGCTCTTTTGGTTTTGTTGCTGTCTTGTTAATGTCTTTGAGAGTTTAGCTGAATACATACACCAGCATCAGCAGAATGCATATTGTATGTCAGCTAATCTTTTGCTTTTTTATGAAAGCCCAAAGAACAGAACGTTTTAGTGTGCGAGGACTAAATAGGAAATCTAGTATTTTCGTGATAATTAGAAACTCAGCATGCCATTTACATCACAAACTAGAATGCTGCTGTGACAAGACCAGACTTTGCTAATGTCACTGGCCCTCAAAGCCAATTCTCGTCTATCCAAATAAAATGCAACATGAAATTTGAAAAGAATTCTCATTGGCAGCCCATTTAGGTTTTCCTTTGATTTGATAGATTAGTATTATAACCTACAAACCACTGTTTTGCTCTCTTGCTTTCCAGGATACACACTCAGACCATCAGCAGCCCTTCTTGCCAAGACCACATTCAGTCAAATGCTTTATGTAATAAGAATGGATTTCATGAGGTTAAAGCTTCTCCTGTGTACTTGCCTTTTTTTTTTTTAACTTTTTAACGTTTGTTTTTGAGAGAGAGAGAGAGAGAGAGAGGCAGAGTGCGAGTGGGGGAGGGGCAGAGAGAGGGAGACACAGACTCTGAAGCAGGTTCCAGGCTCTGAGCTGTCAGCACAGAGCCCGATGGGGGACTTGAATCCACGAACCATGAGATCATCACCTGGACCGAAGTCGGATGCTGAACTGACTGAGCCACCCAGGCACCCCTATACTTGCCTTTTATATTCACCTCTGTTTCCTTAGTTATTAAAGACCTCACTCTTATTTTCAGGACGCTTATACATTTTGCTGAAAAACAGGGGTGTTGGAGATGTATCTACAAGGGCAGATTAATCAGGACTTGGCAAAGTTTCCGAGTAGGTAAGCTGTGCTGTGCTGGAAGATTCATTACTGATATGCTAGCTACTCCGAATGACAAGTGCACACCCCACCGGGCTGAAACCAGTGACTTCCTCCGAGGGCCACGGTTCATCTACAGGAATTAGCCAACCATATCAACTTCTTGGAATTGAATATTGGTGAATTTCCTGATGCTGACCCTAAATCTTTCCACATGGTTCTGCGTGGGCTGCGCTTTTCCCATGTTTGACTTCTCCTTCTGCCCCTCCGCCCAATCAGCCCCAGGCCATATGACCTTCTGAAGTACAGCGATTCCTTGGCTCTTTCCCTTTGCCTAATTCCACTGACTTGGATTGAACACTTGCTACCTTCAGGTCTCCCCTCTTGATTCTCAAAATCTTGCTCTGAATGTCAAAAAAGGAAACACTAAAAGGTATTCGAAATGACACTATTAAAAGCAAACAAGCAAACAAACAAAAACCCTTGCTTCTCCTGGAAGCAACATAGAATGCCTCTCACTAGTAAAGTCACAAACAAGCAAGTGGAAAGTAAAAAAAAATACTAAGTTAAATATTTCAATCTATGATCTGGCTAGATTTACACGAACACAAATTTAGCTGTAATTTCCACCACAGTGAGCGTCACGATATCACAAAATAACCACAAATGTTAATTTCTATTATTATAGTGCCATTCTCTTGGTTTATCTTTTAAAGGTAGTAATTTTTACATTTTGGGATGAGTGTCTGGATTCTTGGCTTAAACAGAGAGTTCTAATCAGAAGCTTTGAAACCTGTGAATTTATTTATACAAGATTTTAAAACATTAGAAAAATCCGAAGGTATGGAGAATTTACCAAGAAGTGATGTTTTTCCAGAGATTCACAAGAAGCATGACGTTGAGTAAAATCGCAACACTCCTCTTGAAGCAGGATTCTCGCACAGAGAGACGGGACACCAAGACTTTTCTGTCCAGGAAGCAACTTTATTTGTCATGCGGGCATGGGCTCATTGGGTTTGTACCTGAAAAAACTGAGCCCCGAGTGCAGTGGGGGTGCAGCCTTTTATGCAATTTCTTTCTACTTCTTTGTCTCCCATATATGGTGACATATAGTCTGATTGGACACAGTCCAAGTTACAGAGGCACCTCGGAGCTACACATGCCTGTTGACTGGACCACAATCTAAGGGTTGATTGGACCACATTCCATTCCTGTGTTCTGAGGAGGCCTTCACCATATTCCTTAAAGAGACGCTCTGCCATCCCCCGTAAGTGGTGAGCATCGGCAAAATAAAAGAAATATTTTTGATGTTTACTGAAAACATGAGTTTTTACTGTGGAGGAATGACAAACCTAAAACCTGGGAAACTTTCTGCTAAAAGACTTTGAGACAAAATGGTCTGTTATGTTCACTTTTGTAGCATCATTTAAAACCTATTTCATACAATCACTATTGTAGCATCATTTAAAACCTATTTAGTACAATTTAAAGAATAATCGCGAGGAATTTTTTCCAAATAAAAAAAAAAATAGAAGACCTTGCTGGAAGCAATTCAATAAAAATACAAATAGGCAAATAAAAAATCTTTCAAAGTTAACTTCAAGGTCATTTTCAAAAATACTTTAAAAGATGAAGCTCATGTAACGAGAATATTTGATAGAGCCCATGCTGTAGGCATGACTAAATCTATTTTGGATCAAAAAGAGGCAGCCAAGCTGAAAAAAGGTGCCCATATCAAACTTGGGGACTGGTAACCTGCATCAAGGACATCACTCATTGTGACTGACCCAGCAGCCACTGCATCATTTACCAAGAATACTCACCTCAAACAATATGCCTCTGATTTCCTCTGTGTGCTCAATGGGGTGGTAAAAATGGAAACTTTTACTTAAGGAAAAAAAAAAAAGTCCAGTGATTTGAATACCTTTTTTTCTAAAAAACAATAGGAAGTGACTTTGAAAACTTACTGCATCCACAAACCCTAGCTTAACCCAGAAAACCGCAAACACAGATGTGCAGTGAGGGCACCGTGGTGGTCTAACTCTGGCTTCTGTCGTTATATTTCTCACAGAGATGGGGAATGAAGACATCCAGCAAAAGGTCAACCTTGGATATGATTAATTAATGCTTTTTTTTTTATCCTCAGTGGTAAAGGATATTTCACAGAACTGTTTTATCCAGAAGACACTTTTTTTTTAAGCAAAATAATATCAATCAATAGTTGCAAGAAGAAACTTTCAAGGTTGTCACCATGTATGACAGGATCACAATTACTGCAATTAAAAAGAATATTGAGGGGCACCTGGGTGGCTCAGCTGGTTGAGTGTCTGACTTCAGCTCAGGTCATGATCTCAACGCTTGTGAGTTCGAGCCCCACATTGGGTTCTGTGCTGACAGCTCAGAGCCTGGAGCCTGCTTCGGATCCTGTGTCTCCCCTTCTCTTTGCCCCTCCCATGCTCCTGCTCTGTCTCTCTCTCTCTCTCTCTCTGTTCTCAATAATAAATAAACGTTAAAAAATGTTTTAAAGAATATTGAGAGCTGAAATAAGAGAACTGCTGTGGGGATGATGAGGTTTTTGAGCATTTCAGTTCACCTGAAAGGAATGGTGTTTATAAGGTCTTTGTTAAAGACAAGAATAACATCGTCATTCACCATCCTTCACTGTAAAGAGTCATTTGATGAGTAAATGCCAGAAATAGTAAGAGCAAATGCCCAGTGGAGCACAGAGTTTTCAGGCCCATCATATGACTCAAATGTACAACCACCTGTAAAATCTCCAACAACAGTTCCCTGTGCATATACTATCTTGAACCGTCTTTTTGGCAACATTACGGGCATTTTTACTTAGTGATCATTATAATATAATTTATACATCAGTAAAAAAAATAGGGTTGTGATCTAGGCCCACACATATACCCATACACATAGTTTTTACTGTAATACCAAGGGATATTTCTGGGTTATGGAACCTTTCTCAACTCAGTTCATTTTGTATCTAAAATGCATAAACTCACTGCAATAGTATCTTATCCATCAACCAAGAAATATAGAAAACAATTTCTCTAAGTGTAAGCATTGGCATTTAAACATATAAATAATTTATACTAAAGTAAGCACAAGTGTATTATTGAGGAGAATGCAAAATTTGAAAGAATCATTAAGATAAAATGAGAGAGATATTATCTTCAGTGAGTCAACCAAAGCACCCAGGATGTATTTCCCTCTTATTTTAGGTCCACTTTGCAGAGAATCTTTTATTTTAGGTCTACTTTGAAGAAAATCTTTTCTCAAGAAAAGATTTGGCATTCTTTAACTGTCTGTGAAGTGTGTGTTTTCCATGTATTTCCACTAAGCCAGCCACAGGAGTGACCAACGCTCTCTCAGTCGGGCTCCCCTGTGAACAGTGGTTTTGAAATGAGATGTTGATGTTTAGAAAAATCAATATTAGTTTTAAATGAATGTTGGAAGTCAAAAGTTAATGAATAAAAGAACAACATTGTGGATGTAGCCCAGTTTTGCTTACAGCATAAACATTGGCTACTGTTTTGGGAGGAAATCAGTTCAGTGATTACTAAATGAATGAATATGGCCAAGTTACTTAACCTGTCTATAAAACTATTTCCTCATATATCATATGAGAATAATGTAATCACCTCCTGGGCTTGATTTTTGAGACTGCCAGTGCCGAGAGAGGCAGTTAGTTCATCCCAGAGGTCATCCAAATGGAGGTGAGATTGAGAAATTTGAGGTTAACGGGGCAGGCTGAGATCAGTAAAGTAGAAATGAGCTTCAAGGGGGCCATCAAACCCTGAAGAGCCTGAGAAAGAAGAGAGAACTAAAACATGCAGCCAGTAATGAACATTAAGTTAGTAACCACCAGGACAAGGTGCCTACAGAGGTGACAGCCTGTGGAATTCAGACTCAGCAAAAGCAGGGAAGTCACCAGTGGCTGGCTTTTTACCTCTTCAAATACCCTATTTCCACATAAAGTCACATTGGGAGATACTGGTGGTTAGGACTTCAACAAATGAATTTGGGGGAGGACCCAATTCAGCCCATAACAGATAGCTTAACCAGTGACAACAATGATTAGTCACCACCCACCTCTCAATCTATTATCCTTGCCCTACCTCCAACATACGGGCTCATATCCCACGTTTTCAAAAAGTAACCAGACCACACACTTTAAAACCTAATCACTTGTTTACTAGATTTTAAATCAGAACAGTTAGAACTACATATCAGAGTTTCTTAACATGATGAGAAAGAAGTATTTTTACAGGGAGTAGATGTATATTTGCAACCACATAAAGAAACTTGACATTTCAGTTCTGAGAGCAAACACATAATTTTGGTTCAGTTTCAAAAATACTGAAAATTTCTTACGGGTTCCCATGTCTACTTTGGAGAGTCTAGTTGAGAGCCACTGCTTTAGTTATTAACTTTCTTAAAAGAAAATCTCTGGTGAGATTATTTTCTATTGTCTTTCAACTTTGTGGTTCTACGACAGCCCTTAAAGTTGGCCTTTAGACAACGCTGGCCCACTCAGCAGAAAGCTCACGAATGGTAGGGTAGACATGTATGGACCTTCAGGGGCATAGTCTTCCTGTTTAGAAAAATGCCCCATTCTCTGGTGGAGAACTCTTTTTCTTCTGGGGCACACAGGTCAATGGAATTGTGAATGAAAGTATTCTGATCTCCCTGTTGTGAAGAGGTGGGCACCTCAGTTGAGCTGAGCTAACTGAACATTCTCTCTCTGAAACTGGGATTTAACCAAATAAGAAAACACTGATAACATTAGAATTCATTCACCCAGTCGTTGCTGTTATCAAGAACCCAGGCTGTTTGCGTGCTTGTCTTCAAGCTTGGTTTCCCACCCTCTTATCCAGACGTGGGAGCACTCCCGTGACCTAACAGCAAAGTCCCTTTTTTCAAAGAAGTTACCCAGTGTTAGTTTCTGGAACTTGCCAGAGAGAAAAAAAAATCCTGATAATACCAACCATATGAGTAAGATTTCCAGACAACTAACATCTACATATGACTGTCTTATTGCTTCTTTCAGTAGACCTCGCCCCCGTCATGCCACCTGAGAAAAGAAAAACACATTTGCAAAGCTGAAGAACTCCTCAGAGTGAGGCATTAGGGCAAATGGAGCAGACTTAATTGTATATAGCAACTTCTTCCTATAACTGAGAAGCAGCAGCTAAACATTTAGAACCGTAGTCCTCAGGTATGGTTACATACCCAACTCATTTTGGAGGAAAACCTAATGTAGTCATCTTTGTATATGCCTACGCCTCGAATCTCTATGGAGTCATTTGGTCCTTCCTAAGCACGTTCAGGATCAGCAGTTCTCAAAGTGTGGTCCTGGGTCCAGCAGCATCAGATTCGCCCCAGGAACGGTTAAAAAAAAAAAAAAAAAAGCAAATTCTCAATCCCTGCTCCCAGACCTACTCTGACAGAGACTCTGGGGGTGGGACCAGCAATCTGTGGTTTGACTAGCCCTCCAGATGATTCTGATGCTCACTGAAGTTTAAATATCTGGAATGGGGGCGCCTGGGTGGCGCAGTCAGTTAGGCGTCCGACTTCAGCCAGGTCACGATCTCGCGGTCTGTGAGTTTGAGCCCCGCGTCAGGCTCTGGGCTGAAGGCTCAGAGCCTGGAGCCTGATTCCGATTCTGTGTCTCCCTCTCTCTCTGCCCCTCCCCCGTTCATGCTCTGTCTCTCTCTGTCCCAAAAATAAATAAACGTTGAAAAAAAAAAATTTAAATATCTGGAATGGGATTCCGCATCTCAGTAATAAACTGGACATTTCTCTCCGTGAGAAAATTTAAGAAATCCTTAAAGGCATCCCTCTAGCAGTCTTGTCCTATTAGGGTCAAAGCCCTCCTCTTCCTCCCTCTACCCCTAGCCCTTCTTTGACTGTTGCTTCAAGAAAAAAAGAGAAATGGTCATTAAGAAAGGCAGGAGGTCTGAAAACAGAGCAGTATGGTCATTTATGCGAAGCCCTGCAACCCCATTTCCGACTACTTGATTGTTTTATTTGCCCCAGAGGCACTACTTCTCACACATTTGGCTCCTCTCTTTAAAAGGAACCCAACTAATCATTTTCTTGTGCTTCGATGCAATACTCTCCCAAGTATTCTTTTTAAATTGAGTGAAAATTAAACCTAATGCACATGGTTCCATAATAACATTTCTTTTAATGAGACCCATGTTCTAATGGAAAGGACTGCCCTACTAAATTAAAAGTAGTGAAATATATAAAACACATAATCTAGCACATGAAACCAAAAACCTAATTTATTCATTCATTTCACTAGACAATGTGATGAAGCATAACGAGAACATGATAAAATGAAGCCGTGTTCCTGCCTCCTTCTGCCGTTTCCCGTTTCCTACTTGGAAAAGGTCAGCGTGAGAAAAATTTGACCTTAACATCTACTTCCCAGTAAAGCAAAACCAGTGAAATCAAATATTTTCCATGTCCTTCTAATCTGAAAATCTAATTGTAAATTAAAAAAAAAAAAACAAAAAACCTCTTCATTAGATGAAATCTTTTTAACTTCAAATGTCTTCAACTTTAAAAAAAAAAGTATTTTTAGCAAGGCTGGGATGCATTCCAAGTAATTTCAAAATCACTATCAAAATCGTACTTTAGTTATAGGTTAAAAAACCAAGCACATAATCTGCAGTGTTTTATGAGGTTATTAATTTGAATTATGGAATTCTAATTGCCTAGGAGCTTGTCCATAAACCACTGCTCTCCTCCGGCAGGATGGAAAAGAACACAAAGTATTCCCACCAGGAAACTTGGAAGCTTGTCAGAACCTACAAATGTTTCTCAAACTTCATGGTTACTTTCAAGGCTTTGGATATTTTGCAAATCCTCTGATCAAAAGGTAACCATGAACCCAGAGGTGTGTGTGCACGTGTTTAGCTTTTTCTCAGCACGCCATATACACACTGAAATACTGAAAGAGGCCAGTACTATGTCAATTCCTCCCATAACTGAGGTGTGCTTGTTTTATAAATAACTAATTGGACATTATTTAAGGTGTGTGTGTGTGTGTGTGTGTGTGTGTGTGTGTGTGTGCATGCGTGTGTTTATTTGTATGCATGTGAAAGCATAGAGGTATACAAGCATTTACTTTGCATGTATCTAGTTAAATACTCTCTGGTTCCAATTTTTATTCCAGCCCTACAAAAATGCAAATTGGCTCAAACTTATTTATTGGTATATAATATGTTGGGGTCACAAACTGTTTTCAGATAGATTTTTCTGTAAGAGACATCCAGCTCTATAATTTCAATAATGTATCTTCTTCACCTTTTTTCATTTTTAAAAAACAATGATTTCTCAAGTTTTCACGATCCAGATAAAAAGCTCTTCATTCCATTCATCGCATCATTCAGTTGCCCAAATGCAGTTTGGACTGAGTACCGGGAATAAGAAGATGAATTTTAAACTTGTTTCCATAAAACTACTACATGAGGTCCAACTACAAACCACACAAGATAAATATAAACTAGCGGGGTTAACATTATACAAGTAGTAGTGATCGTTTTTAAATGCCTGTACGGGCAGAAGAAACTTGCCCATAGCTAAAGCAGAAAAAAAAAAAGGAATAATAAAGACAACAACTTGAAATGAAACGATTTTGTAAACTTCTTATGCAAACACTCTTACTTTCAGCACTTTGCATCCAGCGTCTGTTTCCTGTTGGCATCTTGCAGGGCATTGCAAAAACTAATTAACAAATCCATACTGTACTCCCTGGGTAATTAAAGAGAAACTGCGTAGGGATCTCAGTAGTTTATGGAATTTTAAGTATGGGCACTTGGACCAGATCAGTCAGATCAATGATGTATTGAAAAGAAAGGTATCTTTATTCAGGCCTCTGTGGGAGTCCGTGGCCCCGCGAGATCTTCCAGACCGTGAGACCAATCATTCAGCCACAGTGTTGCTTAATTGGCTTGATTTGGTTTTGGTGTTGAAGTAGTTTTCCTCCAATGAGTAGGTGGCTCAGTGAGAATCCCAAAAGAAAACATCTTCTAAAAGAGCTTTTGGTACTTAGAGGTTTAGGAAAAATGACAAGAAGAAGCATTTTCCTGGAGTAAATATTATTCCTTGGAACAAATCAAGGTATTGACTGTAACAATAACAAAAAAAAAAAGTGAAGAAAAATTCTGTGCAGCAGCAACCAGTAACTTCTGAGAAGTTACTTTCTAGTGACATTAAAACAGTAAATATCCAACCTGATTTATAGGTGTTTTTGCTTTTGACTGAAAATGTCCAACGTATGTGGCTTGAATACATGTTCTTGTCTCAAATGTTCTACCACACACATTTCCACCTACTGTGAAGCCAAACACATTTTGACTAATGTTATTGCTTGTGAAAATTTTCCCTATGACTTGAAATCCTAACTCTGTGTTTCTTTTAAACATTCACATTTATAAATGGTCAATTGTTAAACCACTTGTTGTTTGTCTTAGAGTTACCATAATAAGGGTGATAAAGTAAGTAATCTAACCTTTCAGATACTATGAATTTTCCATTTTGTATTTGAGAACAGCACTTAGAAAGAAAAGAATCCTTGAGGGTGGGAGATTTTTAAGAATGATTCTTAGATGCCAAGGCCTCTCATTAGCATTTCTCCAGTGAGGGTGTTTCAAGTTGTCTGAAGTTGTGTTTCTTACCAAAAAAGAAAAAAAAAGCAACTCAGGTAAAACTTGTCTGCTCTTATATTTTAAGACCATTGGCAAAATGCGTGCTCATTTAACTGCGCTTAGGGACTCACACAGACAGAATAAAAATACACCAGCCTATTCTTCTAGCGTTACAGATGCAATTTGGCCAGAGCACTTCCTTACAAGTGAGTAAGACATCATTCTCAAAAATCATATTTATATGTGGTATTTAGGACCACTTTGTATGGAATGTGAAGTGTTTTATGAACAAGTCCCACTCCAGATGTGGGAGATGGATCCCAGAGGAGGTGAGCAAATCTGTCTCTAGTTCAGGCTCAGAGTCAGTGCTAAACTATTCTGCATCCAAGTACAACCTCAAATGGCTTTGCAGCCCCCGGTGGTACCTAATTACCTAGCAAGGTGTTGTAAGGTGTCCTTAGGAAGGTATGTGGCCAGTGCTGGTGTCTCGCACGGCCAGATGCTGCTAGATGCTCTGACGGGAGCCTGGGGCCACCTCTGGAAGCATTCTCGTGAGACACTGCCACACACAGCAGGCAAGCTGTTTGTTACCAGGGAAGGGAGCCTGGGAGGCGTGGGCACTGGTGGAGTTGAAATCACGGCTGAGCCATGTATTGACTGGGAGGCTAGGAGTGCAGCTGAATTTTTCTGAGCCTCACGCAGATTCTGAGTAAAGTGCTACGCTGGTTAATATGCTATGTCACTCAGCTCCCAGTTCGCCCTCTGTGCTCTGCTGTGAATGGCTGGAGCTGGGGCTTTGCCAGCTACATCTCTTCATTGCCAGCTGGCTTCTTGTTAGGTCATCCAAAAGAAGGGGAAGGGGAGGGGAGAGACCTTCCTTCTTCTCTTTGTGGGTCTCAAGTACTCTTCCCCCAGCGGTGACACTTGGCCCCAGTTTTCAGCTCCTATTGGCACTGACAGAACAAGGCTCATGATACCTCCTTCAGAGGTGTCGACCTCAGACAGGAAGTCCAAGTTCCAGCACCTCAGCAGCCATCGTTTTGGCTTCTACATCCTGCTACTCTTAACTTCTTCGTTTCCCCAGCCTTACGGATAGTAGCTGCTTCCTAAATTGCATCCGTCTTCCCCTTTTTCTCATTTAGCTAAACTACTGCCTGCATTAAGTTCTCTCTGACATACCTAGTGTGTTTCCGTGTGAGTTAGTGCTACCTACTTAAAAATGTTTATGTGGATGAAATGAGATACCGCATGCCAAAAGTGGGTTATACGGCATGGGATGGTGTAGAATAAATACATGGCTCCTCTCTCCATTTGTAAAAGGGGTCTCCAAAGCTCCCTCCTCCCTCAGTAAACTTAGTTTGTGCAAGTTGTGGCTTTAGATATAGAATTGTTTAATTAAGAAAAGAACCCTGGCTTTCTCACTCTTTGCAAGTCTCTCTAAGGTACAGAATCATGGAAGAAATGTATGTTCATGGGCTCTCTGGTTCTTTTTTTTTTTTTTGAGTATTTGCAAAAATTGCACAGCAAGAGTCATCTTCACATGTTGGAATGGAAAATGTTAGTGGCCACATGGTAGTACCATGATGTGCTATCAGGAGATCATGCACTTCTCCTTTTTAAAAAAAATGTTTATTTATATTGAGAGAGAGAGAAAGAGCAGGGGAGGGAAAGGGAGGGACAGAGAGATGGAGAGAGAGAGAGAGAGAGAGAGAGAGAGAGAGAGAATCCCAAGCATTTCCTCACTGTCAGTGTGGAGCGCCACATGGGGCTCGAATTCACAAATGTGAGTGAGATCATGACCCAAGCTGAAAGCGAGAGTCAGACACTTAACTGAGTGAGCCACCCAGGCTCCCTTGGCACTTCTTCTCCTTAATAATCTATTTTAAATAATCATTGATAAACCCTTCTCATCCAGTGAGCCCTGATTATCTGTAATACCAAAGTCAAGATTTTTCTCTCATACCTTCCTAACACAATCTCGTATTATTCAAAAGTCGTCATTATGCTCATGTCATTATTTATGCTAGGTCCATTTGCATTTTACTTTTGCTCCTGTTCTTCCCTCTCTTCTGAAATGCTTTCCCCTTCTTTACATTTTATCCAAATCCATCAAGACTCAGCTGAGACAACCTTCTCTCAGCCCACCAAGATATCTCCCATTAATTTATACCTATTGTAGTTTCTGGCAATATAGCAATTGATTATTCTCTGACTAGAAATCTTATCAGCTCATTTAAGTTGAAAAAAAAAAACTATGGCATGGATCATGGTTTGTTTGTTTGTTTGTTTGTTTGTTTTTTGTCAAGGCTCATAGATAAATATGAAGCCTTGAAATAAATATTTGCTGGCTGATTGGCCAACCTTTAATAAAGTTTTATGATCGAATGTGTCACTTAAGACTTCCATTTTCTCTGAGGGCAATGCTGAAATAGAAAACTAAGTACGCATATAATATATTTCTGGGAATTTATCAATGCATATTATTATAATAAAAGTTTCAGAATTTTCCTAATTACCAACTTAGTAGAGATGACAACCCTTTGAAACAATAACTGGAATCAGTACTTTTCCCTTCTACAGCCTAGATTGACAACTCCCCCTGCAGAGATGCAACATAAAATATTTGCAGTACAACCACCATCTTAATGAACCGAATTTGTGACTGGAAGAATTGAAGTGCTCGATCTTGTATTGTTTTATTCATGAAGTGGCTGGTATAATGCAAGTAGGCACAATCCCTTATGCTCTTGCACAGAAACTAAATTTACGAAATGAAGAGTCAATCTCTTTGCTTTTCAATTCTCAGTCATGATGATGATAGACTGAGTGGTTGACAGAAGTTAATGCCTCAGAACAGCCAGTGAACCCAGATACGGTTGCTTACTCTGAAATACGTGCAGGTAAGACTGACCACAGAGCAGGAACCACCTGAGCCTGAAATGGACCAACTCTGACTACTTAAAATACCCTAATCATGCCATGATTAATCCTCCAGTTTAATCACTTACTTACCATTATTGTCTGTCCTATGTCAACTACCCTGTAAGTATATGAACAACTTGAAAGCACAAGAAGGATAAAGAAATACATGAAAACATAAAGTCTGCATTCAGCTTGACTTTGAGAACACCTGAAAAGCCTTGACTACGACAAAAATTTATAACTTCCTGGTTTTGTACCACAATAGTACACATATATTGTCCCTTACTCCTAACACACAGGTGGGTTATAAAATCAGAGAATTATGATGGTGGGAATCTGAAAGAAGGCCAAGTATTTCTTAAAAGCAGAAGAAGAGGGTAAAATAACATTCAGAACATGAGTACTCTCTATTAATTTGAAATTATTATTGAATAATAGTAATAATAATTATTATTAATAATTTAATAATTATTGGAACCACGGTTCTGTGCTTAGGATCAAGCTTCCTAGTAATTGTTTACATCTCTTCTCCATGACAAGGGGGCAACACTTTCAAAGAAAAGATCTACCCTCCCATAATGATGTAAGTCCAGTAAGTAAAAACATGTATGTGCAAACGAACAAATGAACCAGACAACTGGATACTTGCTGTAATTTTCCTTTGCATGAAGTATCTTAAAGGATGCTTCTAGGGTGCCTGGGTGTTTCAGTCAGTTGAGCATCCAACTCTTGACTTTGTCTCTGGTCATGATCCCAGGGTTGTGGGATAGAACCCCACAGGCATTGGGCGTGTATTCTCTCTGTCTCTAAAAGGAAAAAAAATGCTTCTAAAGTCAATAAAACTTAATGGAACAGGTGCAGAATGAACTTTTTAGGCTGATTCTTCATACACAGTGAGAGAAAGTGAGTGTGGTTTATTGTCAAAGAAACTTCATTGATCAGCTTTAATTTATTTAAAAGCTAGAAAATGTAAGTTTGTAGAATTGTATGTGATTTGGTAACATGACTGTCTTCAGAGCAGTAAGTCACATTTGTAGGAAACACTGAGTTGAAATTTCAAAATATTTGCATGCTGTTAGAAATTCATAACTTTCTAAATTTAAGTTAGTTTCAAAACTTGGCTTGTGTGAGTCTCCTAATTCTCTGAAAATTTTTAAAAAAATGTAAAGCTACTAAGTTTTAGAGTTCTTTTTTCCCTTGGAACAAATTGATAGTCTGTAATTCACTTTCAACTACAGATGATTTTACCTGCTGCCTGGATATAAACCCAATACGATCATTCTCATACACTCTGATTCGTATGTATTGGTTTTCCGTTGCTGCTGTAACTAATAACCACAAACTTAGTGGCTTAAAAACATACAGAGTTATTATCTCACAGTTCTGGAGGTCATAAGTCAAAAATGGTTCTTATGAGATAAAATCAAGGTGCCAGCAAGGCTGCCTTCCTTCTGGAAGCTCTAGGGAATAATCCATTTCCTTGACTTTTCCAGCTTTTAGAAGCTTCCCACCTTCTTTGCCTCCTGGCCCCTCTTCTTCATTTTTAGAGGAGCAACAGCAAGTTGAGTCCTTGTCATACCACATCTATTCAAGCTTTCTTCCGCAATCACATTTCCGTCTGACTCTTTTCTGAGGCCTTCTTCCATTTTTAAGGACCTTTGTGACTACATCAGGCCTTCCCGGATAATCCAGGATAATCTCTCCATCTCAATGTCCTTAGCATAATTACATCTACAAAATCCCCATTTCCACACATGGTAACATATTCATTGGTTCCAGGGATTATTTTTTGCTCTCCACTTTGTTGAGAAATTTTTGGAGATACTTTTGAATTCGGCATCTGATAGGACAGTCCTCCAATTAGGATATTTGATAACATTTTCACAACCAGTTTTAAAACCAATAACCAAGTTAACAAGAGAATGAAGCTTCAATTATCTGCGGTCATTTTACGTGAGATATATTCTCATAGAATATGAGATACCACTTAACCCACTGCCATCAACCTACTTTCTTTCTGCTGTTAGAAGAGGGGCACCTGGGTGGCTTAGTCGGTTAAGCATCTGATTCTTGATTTTGGCTTATGTCATGATCTCATGGTTCTTGAGTTCGTGCCCCACCTTGGGCTCCAGGGAGCCTGCCTGGGATTCTCTCTCTTCCTGTCTCTCTTTGCCCCTCCCCAGCTCATGAGCTCTCTCTCTCTCTCTCTCTCTCTCTCTCTCTCTCTCAAAATAAATAAACATTTTTAAAAAGCAGAAGAAATATTTAAAAATCACCTAGTATATTTCTCATTTTCAAATTATATTTCTATTCTCCTCATAAGATGCTTCTTCTAGTCCCTAGAAAAGAATAAATGATCAATATTTATTAAATGATTGAATCACATATTAACCACAAATTAAACCACATATTCATAAGCATGGAGACCCCTAAAGTGATTTAGCTTACTATAACTTTTTTTATGAACATTTAAAATAAAAGTATTTCTCTACATTATTTCCCCCATTGGTTTATAATTCTTTCCAGAAAACAAAAATTTAAACATAATCATCTCCTTTTTCAAAACCCCATCCTTATCCTTAATGAGACACCACAATATAATAGTTCACATGGAAAGATGATTCTTCAAGAACATGTGTTCAATATTGCTAACACCCACCACCAGTAAGTCTCAGACCATCCGGTGATACAGAAGATTTTAGCACAATGCACAAAACAATACATTTTCTCTCCAATTTTGGTGCTAACAGGAGCAGAATGAGGGAACAAGACCCCAGACAGTGGTGAGCTCAAGAGACTCTGAGTTTCTGCTCAAGGTCAGAGAAAGACTCTTTGCTGCAAGAAATGCTTCAGAAACACACTCACACAAACACACACACCTCTCTAGACTATTCTGATTTAAACACTCCATTTCAATTGGGGAAAAATGACTAGACATACATTTTATTGATGCCTAGGAGATATTTTGTAGGTGGGATGTGTGGTGTAGGCCTTTCTTAAAAAGATCTAATGTCAGAACTAAATAATTCTGTGGCCTCAGAAAACTCCTGGATATGTTCTGATCAGCCACTAATAATAAAAAATCAGTTAAGTTTTACAAGGGAACAACACAGAGCTTTTGACCCAGTGTTGCGGTTGGGGGTGGGAGGGGGGGGACCATGCTGAGCAAAAACCAATGGACAGACATTGCACCAGTAGTACGAGAGGACCAAGCACTTTTTCAGACAATAGACATATTATTTTATAAAAATATAATTCAAATATTTAAATATGCAAGACCTCTTTTCTGCCAAGCATTTCTAGCAACAAATTCAACACAAGAAGTTATCACATCATCTCAAAGAGACTTTCTCCAATTAGTAGAATTTATTACTTTAAATATTAAATTTTTTCATATACCCAATTTAAATCAGCAATTCAAAATAAACTTAAAAAATTTTTAACATTTCTATTTTATTTTAGAGCACGAGTGGGGGAGGAGCAGAGAGACAGGGAGACACAGAATCTGAAGCAGGCTCCAGGCTCCAAGCTGGTAGCACAGAGCCCTAAGTGGGACTTGAACACATGAACCGTAAGATCATGACCTGAAGCTTAACTGACCGAGCCACCCAGGCACCTCCAAAATAAACTTTTTAATATTATCAGCATAACCTATAATCTATCAAAATTAATATATGCTACTACTATAACCTATCAAAATAGAACTACCCATATAACTAATATAGCCTTTCAAAATAAACATAAAGGATTTTAAGTTTATTTATTTATTTTGAGAGAGAGAGAGAGAATGCACATGCACATGTATGAACTGGGGAGGGGCAGAGAGAGAGAATCCAAAGCAGGCTCTGTGCTGTCAGCCCAGAGCCCAACAGAGGGCTCAATCCCACAGACCATGAAATCATGACCTGAGCCAAAACCAAAAGTCAGATGCTCAACCGAGGCACCCTGGTGCCGTGATATAGAGATATTTTAAAAAATTATCTCATCCCAGGGGCGCCTGGGTGGCTCAGTCGGTTGAGTGTCTGACTCTTGGTTTTGGCTCAGGTCATGAGCCCACAACTCATGGGTTTGAGCCCCGCATAGGGCTCTGTGTTGACAGCATGGAGCCTGCTTGGGATTCTCTCTCTCTCCTTCTCTCTCTGGGCCTCCCCCACTTGTACTCTTTCTCCCCCCCTCCTCTCTCAAAATAAATAAATAAATAAACTTAAAAAACAAGAGATTTAAAATGATCTCATCCTGGGCATTACCGGTAGGCAGAATAATGGCTCCCAAAATCGATCCACATGATAGGTTCCTGGGGCCTGTGATATGTTACCTTTATGGCAAAAGAGACTTTGCCAATGTGATTGAGATGGGGAGATTATCTGGGTGGGCCCAATACGATTACAAAAATCCTTGTATGAGTCAGAGAAGATACGACAACTTAAGCAAAAGCAACAGAGATACGAATACCAGCTTTTCAGTTGTCAAGGGGCCTTGAGCCAAGGAATGTGGGCCACCTCTAAGAGCTGGAAAAGGCAAGGAACTGAATGAACTCTTCCTTAAAACCTTCAGAATGCGCTGCCAATACCTTGGTGTTAGCTCCTTAAGGGCATTTCAAATCTCCAAACTTCAGAACTATAAGATGATTCATGACTGTTGTTTTAAGCCACTAAGATTGTAGTAATTGATTTTAGCAGCAAGAAGAAACTAATGTAGGGGCGCCTGGGTGGCTCAGTCGGTTAAGCGTCCGACTTTGGCTTAGGTCATGATCTCGCAGTTCGTGAGTTTGAGCCCCACACCGGGCTCTGTGCTGACAGCTCAGAGCCTGGAGCCTGCTTTGGATTCTGTGTCTCTCTCTCTCTGCTCCACCCCTGCTCATGCTCACCCTCTCTCTCTCTCTTTTTCTCTCTCTCTCTCTCTCTCTCTCTCTCTCTCAGAAATAAAGAAACATTAAAAAAATTTTTTTAAAAAGAAGAAACTAATGTAATGGGCAAACTGTCCCTTAATAAAATATATTCGGATACAGTTTTAAAACATCTCCATTGCTATCACGCCACAATATGTCTGCCCTTCTATTTCTCAATTTAATGAGCTGCCACATTTTTCCTACGATACCAAAAAAAAAAAAAGTAGGACATCATTGTGGGGTGCTCACAGGAACTGTGGATGTAATTCATTTGGAAACACTGTTCCTTTGCTATCAGTAATAACATGAGTCAGTCCATAGCAAAAGCTTCTATCACTCCTCAAGGAGCCACTGTTTCAACCCTTAGGATCTAGTATTCCACTGGATCTCAGTAATCTTCATTTAGCCTTGTAATTAATCTGCTAAATTTCAGTGGGAACAGTAGCAAACTTACTGAGTTTCACTGCAAACACATTACAGCAGCACATAGCTGGAAACTCTCACATAACTACACCTACATTAGTCTCATCAAATAAACCTAATGTTTATTTGATAGTGTGATAGTGTTGCATGAAACATGGTAATTATTAAAATTAAAGTATGCTTGTCAGAACAAAAGGAGTATCTACATTTGATGATAAAAGATATTTAACCAAAGTAAGAACTTTAATGCAACTTCTATTTTCATTAATAATGTATAAGGGCTCATAGACATTTGTGCCGTAAATAAGAATAAATATGTAAGTATGTGTATGTGTACGTATGTGGTTGTATGAAGAAACATATCTAGTGACACAGGTCTTTAGATTGTAATGACTTGGGGGGATGCCTCTGTCTAACTAATACCCCCCCCCCCTTTAAAGTTTCATCTGTCATACATGGCTCTCTTTGAAGAACTATCACTTCTGTTGAAATTATTTTTCCTGAGTCAATCTCGCCTGCCATACTATAAAATGACAAAAACAAGGATCGTGTCCTATTTGTCTTATTTGTCATGGTACTATGTATCATGATGGCGAGTAGGTAGTCAATAACTGTTGGATGAGGTTATAGAACTTCCATACTACAAGTGTCTAGTCAGTAAATCAAGAAGCTGCTAGGGACAGAAAATTATTTAGCTCTGCTAGTGAGTCTAAAAAAGGTCTCAGCCCCATATCTCACCTGTCAACCATCTCCAAGAGTATCCAGAGGGACAGGTTCTTCATACTTTCATGTACACTTTTTGTCCTTTTTTTTCCCATGTAAAGCAATCTCTCTGTTGCTTATTTAAATTGACTTCTCCTAGCTGAATAAGACCCAAGGAGGAGTTACTATGTGTGATTCTACAGACACATAATATAAATACACATAATATATGTACATATACAATGTGTAATAACACACATCCTGAGGATCCCTAATTTCTTCATTGGATGACACCTTATAGTTTAATTTCCAGTATCCAACCATTTGACTGGTTTTCCACATGTTCTTCTCAATGCATATATTTACTAGCTTCTTGTACTTCTTTGCTTTAATGTTTATTTATTTATTTATTTATTTATTTATGTTTTTTGAGAGAGAGAGAGAGAACACAAGCAGGGGAGGGCCAGAGAGAGAAAGAGATACATACTCTGAAGCAGGCTCCAGGCTCTGAGCTGTCAGGGCAGAGCCCGATGTGGGGCTCGAACTCAGAGACCACGAGATCATAACCTGAGCGAAGTCGGACGCTTAACCGACTGAGCCATGCAGGGACCCATTGCTTCTTATACTTCTTAAGTTATGTTCTGTTTCCTTCTGTTTCCTTCAGCAGTCAACACATTTCTAATCTGTCCTAGGAAACCCCTCGAGCCAAGATAGCCTCTAACAAAAAAGTAATACCATTGCACCCATTTTATTCTGCAAACAGAATTCGCCGTGGCTCGGCGGCAGCAAATTTTCAGTTCTAGAATTCTGCCAGAGCCACAGTTCCTGCACGTGTTAAGTTCTACTCTGCACGACTCCGGGATCGCTACTCACGTCACAGCCATCACAGAGTGGCACATTCCTTAACTGCGGCACGTTACACAATCTGCGGAGGATGGTGACCGAGTACCTTAAACAGTGGACAGCTGCACCTAGGTTGCACGAAGGTGGCTGCCTAGCCAGTGAGTACTGTTTATAACTTGACATCCAACACTAAGAATGGCCAAACTTTTGCCATCGGGCCTGATGGAATAGCAAAGACTGGACTTGCTCTTTTGAGGCAGACAATTAGATAATTGAACAAAATATATGCGCCAGTTGGTTTTGGGCGTCGTACAATAGAACAAAACAGTGATCCCGAGAGAAAGGAAACAAACAAGACCAGCCATATCCTCACCTCAGTTTGCTGCTTCGTTGCAATGGGCACAGGAAGAGGGTGCTAAGCATATCCTCAAAGTCTTACTGAGTTGAGGAAATAGAAACTGCAGGGAGAATGCTGAGGTTGCACAGCAGAGTTCCAAAACGGAATGAAGGCTGAAGAGGAAAAGCTCCAGAAACATGCTTGAGGCACGCTTTCATTTTTGCTGGGAGCTAATCAGAGCATGTGTAGAGTTCAAGTCCACGAGGCTAAACAAAGGATAATTAGGAGCTTGTAAGCTGAACAACATCCAGAGTTCACAGAGAGTAGAAAGACATTTGATCCGGCCACTGAGAGTCCCCAGTGATAGCCCAGGGGGTCATGCCTTACTAGTAGAGCTAAACTCCACTTGGAATGAAGCCTGTTCTAGGCCAACCATAACAAAGCTTGAAACGAGGCCTTAAGGAGATCAAACTGATCTGCCACACACTCCAACTGCCTGTCAGATGAAAGTACAGAGCTCTTTAAAGGAAAACAACAACGATGCAGACACTCATAATTCCAACCAAAAAAAAAAAAAAAAGTATTAAACACGTGGAGAGGTGAGAAAATGATTGTAAACCACAATCAGGAATAGAGTAGACAAAAGAAACAAAATCAGAAGGAAGGGATTATGAAACTAGAAAATAAGAATGTTCTTAGAGTTCTTATAATTATGCTTAACTGTTGTTAAATTGAACATAATAAAGTATTGAGTGATAAAGTCAAAGTGCGAAAGAGTTTCTATAGCATACTACACTTTGTGTAAGAAGGAATGGGATTGAAGAAATTATAAATGGGGCTCCTGGGTGGCTCAGTCGGTGGAGCATCCGACTCTTGATTTTGGCTCAGGTCATGACCCCAGGGTTGTGGGCTCAAGTCCTGCATTGGGCTGTGCACTGACAGCACAGAGCCTACTTGGGATTCTCTCTCTTTCTTTCTCTCTTTCTGCCCCTTCTCCACTCACACTCTTTCCTTCTCAAATAAATAAATAAATAAATAAACATTAAAAAAAAAAAAGAAAATATATGTGTATGATCTTTTCTGTAAAAGACATACAGGAAAAATAACCTGGAAACTAATGAGACCTTTTGCCTACAGACGATGGGTGGGAAGGGAGAGAAAGCATGCAGAAAGAGAAACATGATGCAGAGGAGTGACACTTAGCTGAACATCTTTTTTTTTTTTAACTGTTTCTTTATTTTTAAGAGAGATAGAGTGTGAGCAGGGGAGGGGCAGAAAGACGGAGACACAGAATCCGAAGCGGGCTCCAGGCTCTGAGCTCTTTTATAATGTGTTTTATTTATTTATTTATTTATTTATTTTACTGCTGAACATCTTTTGAGCTCTGACTCTCCGAGTTGTCACAATGTTTCACATATCTGCCAACTAAATAAGTAATTAAAATCTACCAGGATACAGGTAATACAGGATGGAGTACAAAAAGTAAGAAATGGGGGGGCACCTGGGTGGTTCAGTCGTTTGAGCGTTCGACTTCATGAGCGTTAGGTCATGATCTCAAGGTTTGTGAGGTTGAGCCCCATGTCTGGCCCTGTGCTGTCAGTAAAGAGCCCGCTTCAGATCCTCTGTCCCCCTCTCTCTGTACCTCCCCTGCATATGCGCACTCCATCTCTCAAAAATAAATAAACATTAAAAATAATCTTTTTTAAAAAAGTAAGAAATGAACTTAATTGGCTTAACAATGTTAAATATAACCACACTGAAGGACTGAGGAGTAAAAGAACAAACCAAAGCAACTTAAAACAAAACAAAACAAGAAACCAAACAACAAAAGAAACTAAACGAAACCAAACCAAAACACAACCCAACCCAAAACACTATTTGACTATATCTGCAAGGTGAAAGATAAAAAGAACTATGCACAAATATTACACCCCAGTTTATAAATGTGTTTTTCACAAGGGTATGGGTTTGCAAATATGGAATTACTTTGTGTGTATTCCCGGACGGAGCAAAAAGTAAATATATTGTAGATGATGAAAACTAAGTATTCTACTGTCAGGGAATATAGCTACAAATAAGGAAAGGGAGAGGCTAGAATGAATCCTATAGTGTTGGATTAGAATAAAAAGCAATCGGTATGGTCATTGTTTTCAGCATACAGACGGATGAATGTAGAAACAAAGATGTGTGTGAATATGAGTATATGCATGTATATTTCCTAGCTCCTCTCCAGCAAAAGGGCTTGCCTACAAGCAATGACACCCCGGTGGCAAGGGGATGAACGTTCTCCAATAAAGGAAACCAAAGCTCCTTGGAGAAATGTTGAACATCAGGTTTGGGCAGGGAAAATACAAGATAAGCATTGGACATTTTGCGGTGCCAGATGCAAGGAAGTGCTCAAACATGATGGAGTCACATGGAAAAGACACAGAGCCCAACATGGAGAAGCTCTCATAGCCAACTCTGGGAAAATAAGGACAGTAGTAGATTTATAACCTAGAGGAGAAGATAAAACATCCATCAGTATATCCAGTGATATAAATAAATCATTGAATAAATCAGCAAAAGGAGATGGGGCAGATTTCCTTAATATAAAATTTTAACTATTAAATATAGGAGTAAAGGAAAGATAAAACCACCATTTTGCCAACCCCACAATAATCATTGTACAAGGAACACCCTTTGAGGGGTGATAAAATTAGTGGCAAAGGTGTATTGAGAAATTAGGTATTGGCATAGTGTCAAAGTATCTCCTCACAAGACACTTCATTATAAAATGGTAACTTTACAGTGGAGATATCCCAGTCATGAAGTGATAAACCTCAACATCACTAGTAATAAAACACATCAGCATCATGTAACTCCTTTTTTTTTTTAAGTTTATTTATTTATTTTGAGAGAGAACAAGAGAGAGAGCATGAGCAGGGGAGGGGCAGAGAGAGGGTAGAAAGAATCCCAAGCAGGCTCCACATTGTCAGAACAGAACCTGATGCAGGGCTTGAACCCACGAACCACAGGGCCATGACCTGAGCCTAAATCAAGTGTCAGATGCTCAACTCACCCAGACACCCTAACATCATGTAACTTCTTAGATGATGCAATGAGGAGGGCATAACATCAATTCTCTGGTGTTTTTTGTTTTGTTTTGTTTTGTTTTACCAAAAATGCATAACTTCAATCTAATCACTAGAAGACATCAAACTGAAATTGAGAGACCTTCTAGAAAATAACTGCCTAGTATTTTTTTAAATGTGTCTGAGTTAGGCTGAGGAACCACCAAAAGACATGGAGATACAACAACTAACTGGAATGAGAGAGCATGAATTACATTATGGACCCAAAAAAAGGACATTTAGTAGATGTATTGAAAAATACTCCAGAATTTGGACAGTAAGCAAAACTCACCAGAGTAACCCATGAGTCAAAGGAAAAAATCAAAAGAGAAATTAGAAAACAGTTTAAACTAAAAGAAAATGAAGAAAACATAAAAAAACTTGTGGGGATACAGTTAAAATATGTCTTACAGGGACATTTATAGATTTAATATATGTATATTGAAAAGAAAGTTCTAAAATCATCATCCTAAGATTCTAACCTTAAGAAACTAAAAAAATGAACCATAAAGTAAATGCAAATTATACAGAAGGAAGAAAATTAAAAAAAGATAGAAGCATAAGACAATAAAATAGTTATTAGCCAAAGGTAAACAAATTAACAGAACTATGAACTGGTTCTTTGGAAAAAAAAAAGAATAAATTTGAAAAATGTCTAGGTAGGTAGAAAAAATGAAAAAGTCACAAATTTTCAAATAGCAGTAGTAAAAGAGAAAGGATGTAACTACAGAACCTATAGACATTGATCTACTAAGAAGAAATGTCTTTTTTAAATATTCATTTATTTTTGAGAGAGAGAGAGCTGGGGAAGGGCAGAGTGAGGGGGACAGAGAGTGGGCTCTGTGTTGACATCACAGAGCCCGATGTGAGGCTTGAACTCATGAGCTATGAGATCATGACCTGCACTGAAGTCTGACATTAACCAACTGAGCCATCCAGGAGCCCCCTAATAAGGAATGTTACAAAATGTGTAGGTAGGTACATTTGGCAAACCAGATGACATGCCAAATTCTTTGTAAAACTCTAGAGTTTTTTTTTTATTATTTTTTTTAACATTTATTTATTTTTGAGACAGAGAGAGACAGAGCATGAATGGGGGAGGGTCAGAGAGAGAGGTAGACACAGAATGTGAAACAGGCTCCAGGCTCTGAGCAGTCAGCACAGAGCCCGACGCGGGGCTCAAACGCAGGGACCGCGAGATC
Organism: Felis catus; assembly: GCF_018350175.1. Taxonomy (NCBI): domain Eukaryota; kingdom Metazoa; phylum Chordata; class Mammalia; order Carnivora; family Felidae; genus Felis; species Felis catus. Next base: position 22,190,928 of record NC_058380.1, read on the forward strand.
GTGACCTGAGCCGAAGTCAGACGCTCAACCGACTGAGCCACCCGGGCGCCCCAGAACTCTAGAGTTTTAACTAGTAAAGAAGTTGCATTTTTATTTAAAAAGTTCTCTACAAATAAAATGCTAGGCCTCATGGTTGTTCTGGTGAATTCTATCAAACTTTAAGGAAGAAATAGCAATAAAATAGAAGAGTTGGTTCAAACACTGTCTAAAAATTATCACTGCACATTATCAAATTAATTTCCAAAGTACTGTTCTCTTTTACACATCAAACCACATACATTTCGTCACTAAAATTATGAGTGAAAAATTGGGTCTTGCTCTTTTTTAAATTATTATTGCACATTAAGGCATGGATGGAACATTTGTTTCCATGCTTATCAGTCATTAGTATTTCTTTATAATTTTTTATCAACTTGCTCACTTTTTTTATTTCTTTAGAGTATTTATGATGCCACTTGAAAGGTTAAAAGCATTTAGTAGGTGAACAATTAACATGATTGATCAAATTTGGAAAAGTTATTCACAAAACTCCAGCTGATGAGTGATTATTCATCTATTCATTTCTGAATAGCTTTTCCCAATTTGTCATTTTAATTTGTATTCATTTATTTTGAGACACACAAGTTACAACCAGGTAAATTTCTAAGGTTACCTGTGGCTTCTTCTCTGCCCAAGAGGAGAGGCAGAAGCAGTACTTGAATTCTAGGATTTTCCTGTCATTTTTGTTTCTTGTACATCCTTTAGCCACCATCCTACGAACAAGTGAAGTAAAAGTTGAGGCTCCAAATCCACTTCAGCCTATATCAAATATCTTAAACAATTAAAGAGACTCAGTGAAGGAGGGGAAATTATCAGATAGGGGAGTATTTTCCAGAGGAGACAAAAGGAGAAAAGAAGTTGACACATCTAAAATAGTGTCATCATTTTGCGGGCGCAGATCTGAAAATATGCAAGACAGCTAGGACGTAATTCACATTTGGATGTTTATAATGGTAAGTAAAATAACTGATCAACTTCAGTCTGTTTTGTATCATATGGTCTCTTTTCTGGTATCTTTAATGTGTGTTGTTCAGTATTTGAGCGATGAAAGGTTGGGAATTACGGTGCTATCCTCGGTATTTGTTAATGAATCTTTAAATTGTCCATTACTGTTATAGCCTTTTCTGTTGGCTTGGCTGTGGTGGCTCTTTTATTGACAGAGACAACACAATTAATTTACTTCAACCATTTAACATGTCTGGGTTGAATCCAGTTAAAATGCCTATCAGAAATAATGCCAGTCCAGATCCTGGACTGGCAACAGAAAAACTCTACAAAAGTCTCCAACCAAGAGTGCCAAATCTCCAGGGGCAAAGGAGGGAGAAGTAGTTGGAGGAGGAAAGCAGGGGAGCATATTGATATCAATCACAGGGCTAAGAGAAAAAGAAATCAGATTACAAGAAAACTGCAGGAGTGTGACGTGTAATTAGCAACACAGACTGACTATCCCATCATGCCAATCTTTGGTGTTACGGATTGATCATGTTTTTGAGCAATATATGTCCATCATTTTCTACCTAAAAATGCCATATGATCCTGACCACTGTACATGAACCATTTTTTTCCATGTAAAAAGTTCATGGGACATTGCAACCACCTGTAGACGCATCCTACACTTAAAGCAGTGAAAAGCAAACACCCTACCTGGACTATGAGACATTAAAACAAAGTTCCATTTCTTATGCCTGAGGAATTTGAACTTGAGGCACTTTTTGGTAATTTTCATTTTGAAAAAAACGTCAAAACTGTCAGTTTTGGCCATTGACCCTTTTGTGTCATTCACTTTTAAATAACGTGATGAAGCGAAGGTGGTATTGACCTAGTTTAGAATTAGGCTTAATAAAACTTCATATATTTGCCATTCATTTTGCCCCTATTCTGAATGCTTGGTTTTAAATGTAACCAAAATAGAAAATAGCTTTTTACAAAGAGATCAAAATAAAGTAAATCTAATTCTTGATATTTTATATAAAAAGAGATGTTGTCTTATCTCCTGATTTGCAACACAGAAAATTGACAGCCACATTTTTTGAGGATTAACTTTTATTTTCCCTGTCATACGCACATCTGCACATGTGTATATTGGGTTATTTCATACTTTTGGCCTCTTTGAAGCTGAATTTGTTTTAAGGTTAAATTTTGAGTAGATGGTCAAGCATACCGATGATTTCACATAATACAAGGACACAAGTTTAAAAGGTAACAAAGTTATAGTGTAACGAGGTCATTATAATGCTTAATGCTTCAATCACCAAATAATAAGGCTGCCTAGAAAAAAAGAAAGAGCCAGAGTAGTGGTCATATGTGATAGAACACTGTAAGATAAATCAATTTGTCAGTCAAATGAAACTGATGCTATAATTGGAAACAAACATTTTGTTTATCACTGATAAACAAATTATAGATTCTTATATTTATATATTAAATATTTAATTCAGATTGTGTATGGAAAAGTTTTTTGTGGGGAACAAAATTAACGATACCATGTCTTGAAAGTTAAGATCTTCTGCTTCCCTCCCTCCTGAATGTCAAGCGCTAGGAAATATAAAATATTTCAAAGATTTTGCTCTGGGGAATATGTTGCTAGGTCCTTCCTGAACAAGATTTTTGTTTTTTAAAAAATTTCACAACAGATCCATGCCCATTATAGAAGACATAGAAGGTGCAGATGAACAGGAAAAAAAATGTAATTGCATGTACTCTCTCGGCACCCAACAATATTCTCTCTTAATATATTGGTGTATGTTTTGTACATATAGCTATGTTTATTCATTCACTAAATGTCTACTAAGAGTAAGGATACATCAGAAAAAGAAACAGACAAAATCCTCTGCCCCTGTGAAGCTTAATTGGGCAAGCCAAAAAAAAAAAAAAGTAAATAAAAAACAATGTATAGTATGGTAGTTACTCATAAGTGCTACAGAGTAATAAAATTGGGAAAAGGGGGAGACTCAATTATAGAGTGGCCAGAGAAAGTCTTATTGAAATGGGAGTTTAGTAGATACTTACAGAACCGAGAGAACGAAGCTATGCAGATGTCTGCTGAAGAGTGTCTTAGAGGGCCAGTTCAAAGGCACAAGGACCAGAGCTTGCCCAGTGGGTTGGGGTTGGAAAAAGAGAAAGGAAGCCAGTATCAAAATATATCCTGTTTTGTTATTTCTTTTCTTACCCATAGATTATTTACAGGGGTTTGTTTAGTTTCCAAATGTTCAGGGCTTTCCTAGACATTTAGTTGTTATTGATTTCCAATTTAATTTTATTGTGGTCAGGGAACATGGCAAGAAAAAGAGGTGTTGTCTTACTTTAAAGAAAGTTTAATATGCGATATATTTGTCTGATATGATTTAAATCCTTTGAAATTTATGAAAACTCATTTTGTGACCCAGAACATGATCTACCTTGGTAGATGTATCATGTGCACTTGAATGACTGCATTGTCAGTAGCATTCTGTCAAGGTCAGCTAGGTCACGATGGTTGATTGATTGTGTTGTTCGGATCATCTATATCTTTACTGATATTTTAAATCTAGTTTATCGATTTCTGAAAGAGGAGAAAAATCTCTCTCAAGATCTGTTTATATTTTCTAATTATCTGTTTGTCTAATTCTGTCAATTTTTGCATCAACTATTTTGAAGCTCTATTCTTAAACACACACATAGTTATAACTATTATGCTTTGATAATGAAATTACCTTTATCATTATGACACCTCTATCTTTAGTAATACTCTGTGTGAAGTTGATTTGATCTATTATTAATACAGCAACTCCAGCCTTCTTTTGTTTACTATGTGTATGTTATACATTTTTCACCTTCATTCTTTTACTTTGAATTTATCTTAATCTTTAAGTTTTAAGTACATCTCTTATTAACTGGGTCATGCTTCTTTGTCTTAGAATCTCTGCATTTTTCTATATATTTGTGATTAAACTACATCTCTGTTAGCACATAGCTGGGTCTTACTTTTGTCTGGGCAGAGCTTTTAAACTGGGTGTTTAGTTCTCATAGTTAATGTAATTATAGATATGGCTCAATTTAGATCTGCCATTTCATTGTGGTTTTTCATTTGTCCCCTTTATTGTTTTTTGTTACTCTACTCCTTGCTTTTTTGGATTATTTGAGTATTTCTGAAATTTAATGTTATCTATTGGTTCATTAACTATAGCTTTTTGCATTTTGTGTATTCTCAGAATTACAGTGCATATATTTAGCTTTTCATAACCACTATAGAGTTAGAATTGTACCACTTTATATAAATTGTAGGAACAGTACAACGATATAGGCCAGGTCACCAAGACCCCCATCATTTAGCTAAAATTTTCATACATATTACATCTACACAGGTTATATATCCATGAAGATAAGTTGTAATTTTGCCTTACACAGACCTTATAGTATGTGTATAAACATTGTTGCCTTAAACATTACATACACAACATTACATATATTTATATATAGGATATATATTTCATGAGAAAAGAGACACACTGTTTAGTATTTACCCAGATATCTACCTTTTTCACTGTTCTTCATTTTCTTTCTGAAGATACATATCTGATATCATTTGCCTTCAGCCTGAATAAAGTGTTTTAGCTTGATTTAGAATTTATTAAGATGGCATTGTGCATCTTATTTCAAAGTTCTCATATTTCGAAGTTCACTTCTGGGTTTTATTTAGAATTATCATAGTTTCTTGATGAATTGAACTCTTTATTATATATTATATAATGACATTATTATATAATGTCTCTCTTGGCCCTGGAATTTTTCCTTGTTCTGAAGCCTGTTTTGTCTGATATAATATGAACACTTCAGCTTTTATTTAAGTAGTGTTTTCACGTTATAACTTTTTCCAGTCTTAAACTTTTAACTTACGTCTTTATACTTACAGTGGGTTTCCTGTAGACAACATATATATAGGTCTTGGTTTTTCTCCAATCTGAGAATATTTACTTTTAGTTGGAGTGTTTGGACCGGTGCTATCCAATAAAAATAAAATGTGAGCCATAAATATCAGTCACCTATGTATTTTTTTAAAAAAAAATTTTAGTAGACACTCAAAAATGGGAGAAATATTATTTCAATACTTTATTTTATTAATCCAAATATATCCAAAATATTGTCATTTAAACACATAATCAATGGAAACATATACTAGTGAAATATTTTATATTATTTTAACTCATGCTAAGTCTTGGAAATGTAGTGCACATTTTACGCTCACATCACATTTCAATTCAGCCTACCCACATATCATGTGCCTAGTAACCAAATGTGACTATAGTATTAGATAGCACAATAGGCCAATGTGGGTACAGGGTCAATAATGTTGAAACTAAATCCATCATCTTACTGTGTTCTATTTGTTCTATCAGCTCTTTGTTTCCCTTCTCTAATATTTCTGTAACTTTTATATTAGTAAGTTTATGAGATTAATTTTATGATCCTATTGTATCTTTACTGTCAGCTACACCTCAGTTTTATTTCTCGTGGTTGCTCTAGGGTTTACCACATACTTCTTTAGCTTACCAGAGTCCAAGTTAAGATAATATTATTGTCACTTCAAATATAGTTTAAGAACCTTATAAGAGTATGTCTCCGTATCCACGTTTCCTCTTTGTGCTACATAGTATATTTTATTTCTACTAATGCTATAAATCCCACTGCGCATTATTTCTTAATAATTAAGTATATTTATTAATAATAAAAAGGAAATTTCAAGGTTCCTGGGTGGCTCAGTCAATTAAGTGTCCAACTTTGGCTCAGGTAATGATCTCACAGTTCGTGAGTTCAAGCCCTGTGTTGGGCTCTGTGCTGACAGCTCAGAACCTGGAGCCTGCTTCGGATTGTGTCTCCCTCTCTCTCTGCCCCTCCCGCGCTCCTGCTCTGTCTCTCTCTCAAAAATAAATAAACATTATTTTTTATTAAATTTTATTTAAGTTTTAAAATAAATTTTATTTATTTAATTTTATTTATTTATTTTATTTTTAAAACTTATTTATTTTTTAATAAATTTTATTTCTTTAATTTTATTCATTTTTTTTTCATTTAGGATGTTAAAGATATTATGCCATTGTCTTTTGGCTTTCATGGGTTTGGGTCAGAAGTCTGTTTTAAGTTTGATCAATATTCTCTTTTTGGCATGTGTCCTTTTTCCTCTGCCTTCTAAGATTTTTTTTCATTATCACTCATATTCAGTGATTTTTCTGTATGTTTTGGTATTGCTTTCTTTATTTCTATTATGCTTAGTATTTTTTAAGCTTACCTGATTTGTGTGTACATTATGATCATCCTATTTATAAACCTTTAATCATTATTTTATCACCTTTGTTTCCTGCTTCATTCTCTTCCTCCTCTTCTCCTAGGATTCCAATTATAAATATAATACTTGATAATGTCCCTCTCATCACTGGTCATTATGTTTTTGTCTTTTCCTATGATTTACTTAAGATATATTTTTTAAAATTTTTTAATGTTTATTTATTTTTGACAGAGAGGGACAGAGCATGAGCGGGAGAGGGGCAGAGAGAGAGGGGGACACAGAATCTGAAGCAGGCTCCAGGCTCTGAGCTGTCAGCACAGAGGCCGACGCGGGCTGGAACCCACAGACCAAGAGATCATGACCTGGGCTGAAGTCAGATGCTCAACCGACTGAGCCACCCAGGTGCCCCAAGATATTTTTAATTAGTAGCCCTTTAAATTCAATGGTATCTCTTTTCCTGTGCCTAATTTGTTCTTAACATTCAGTATAGTTTTTCACTTCAAATATTGAATTTTAGATGTTTGGGTGTTCAACTTGAATTTTATTTACAACTTCATTAAGATCATTTGTGCTTAGGATCTCATCACATTCACATTTTCTTTTATATTCTTAAATATACTTCTAATATTTATCATAGCTATTCTTTTAAGTTAATAAACTTTATTTTTTAGAGCAGCCCTTATGTTTTCAGAATAAATCAGCAGAAAGTTCAAAGATTCCAAGATATACTCACTTTCCCTTATGCCCCACATACAGTTTTCCCTGTTTAGTATCTCTGATTAGGGTGGGAAACTTGTTACAGCTGATGAACATACACTGATACGTTGTTAACAAAAGTCCAAGGGTAACCTTAGGCTAGGGTTTAACTCTTCTTTCCTTTGTATATATCTGTGGGTTTTGACAAATGCTTGAAGTCATGTACATTGCAGTATCATAGAGGCTAGTTTCCCTGCCCTAAAAAATCTCTCTGCCCCACCTATTTATCCCTCCCACTACTCCAATCTCGGCCAATCACTAGTCTTTTTACTTTCTCTTTAGTGTAACCATTTTCAGAATATCACATACTTGGGATTATTCAGTGTGCATACAGCCTGTTCAGATTCGTTTCTTTTCCTTAGCAATATGCACTTAAAGCTCCTGCGTGTTTTGTTGTGGCCTGATAGCTCATTTCTTTTTACTGCTGAATAACGTTCCACGGTCAGAATGTACCAGTTTATACATCCATTCACCTATTGAAGGACATTTTGGAGGCTTCCAGTTTTGGACAATTATAAATAAAACTGCCCCCCCCTTTTTTTAGAGAGAGAGAGAGAGAGAGAGAGAGAGAGAGAGAAAGAATGCAAGTTGGGGAGAGGGGCAGAGGGAGAGAGAGAATGTTAAGCAGGCTCCACACTCAGTGGGGAGCCTGATGCAGGGGTTGATCCCAGGACCCTGGGATCATGACCTGAGCTGAAATCAAGAGCTGGTCACTCAGACAACTGAGCCACCCAGGAACCTCTGGAATAAAACCGCTTTAAACATTTGTGTACCACTTTTTGTGTGATAATAACTTTTTTGAATTCAATTGTGTAAATACCTAGGACTGTAACAGCTGGGTCACATGATAAAACCAGGTTTGCATCACACTGTCACACTTTCTTCCTTGGTGGCTATAACATTTGCCGCACCTACCAGCAATGAATGAGCCATCTTAATGCTCTACATCATCCTTACCAGCATTTCGATATTGTCAGTGTTTTGGATTTGAGCCATTCTCACATGTATGTAGTGGTGTCTTACTGTTTTCATTTTCAATTCCCTAGTGACATAATTTTGAGCATCTTTTCACATGGTTGTTTGTTATCTGTATCTTCTTTAGTTAGATGTCTGCTCAGATTGCTCACTTTTTTTTTAAGATTTCATTTTTTAGAGCAGTTTTAGGTTCAGAGCTACATTGAGGGGAAGGTACAGAGATTCCCTCAATTATCCTCTGGCCCCACACGTGTATATCCAACTCCATTATCAACATCCCCCACCAGAGTGGCACGTTTGTTACCAGTGATGAAACTACATCAGAATGACTCCAAGTCCATAGTTTGCATTAGGGTTCATTCTTGGTTCCATACATTACATGAGTATGAACAAATGGACAATGAAATGGGTCTACCATTACAGTATCGCACAGAATATTCTCACTGTCTTAAAAATCCTGTGTGTGCCACTTATTCATCCTCTGCCAATCCCTAGTAACACTGATCTTTTCACGGTCTCCATAGTCTTGCCATTGTAGACTTTTCAGATTGGCTTCTTTATGTACTAACGTGCGTTTAAGGTTTATCCATGTCTTTTCATGGCTTGGTGGCTCATGTCCTTAAGTGATGAATAATATTCCATTTTCTAGATGGCACCATTTATCTGTTCAACTGCTGAAGGGCATCGTGGTTGCTTCCAAGTTTTGGCAATTATGAATAAAGTGGCCGTAAACATCTGTGTGAAGGTTTTTGTGTGGACATAAGTTTTCAACGCCATTGGGAAGACACCAAGAAGTATGACTGCTGGATCACATAGTAAGAATATGTTAAGTTTTGTAAGAGACTGCCAAGCTGTCTTCCAAAGTACCAGTTTGCTTTCCCACCAGCAATGATGAAACTTCCTGCTGCTGCATATCCTTGCTAACATTTGGAGTTGTCAGTGCCATTCTGGTAGATGTGTAGTGGCATTTCACTGTTGCTTTAATTTGCATTCCCTGCGGACATATGATGTGAGGCATCTTTTCACATGCATATTTGCCATCTATATATCTTCTTGGGTCAGGTGTCTGTTAAGGTCTTTGACCCACTTTTTTCTTTTTTTAAACGTTTATTTATTTTTGAGACAGAGAGAGACAGAGCATTAATGGGGAAGGGTCAGAGCGAGGGAGACACAGAATCTGAAACAGGCTCCAGGCAGAGCCCGACACGGGGCTCGAACTCACGGACCGCGAGATCATGACCTGAGCTGAAGTCGGCCGCTTAACCGACTGAGCCACCCAGGCACCCCTATGACCCACTTTTAATCAAGATTGTTTTTCTGTTTTTCTGATTGATAATTTTAAGATTTCTTTGTATATTTTGGATAACAGCCCTTTTTCAAATGTGTCTTTTGAAAATATTTTCTCCCAGTCTATGGCTTGTCTTTTCATTCTCTTGAGATGGTCTTTTACAGAGCAGAATTTTAGAATTTCTGTGAGGTCCAGTTTATCAGTCTTTCTTTCATGGACAGTGCCTTTGACATTGTCTGTCATTGCCACACCCAAGGTCATCTAAGTGTTCACCTATGTGGTCTTCCAGTAGTTTTGTACTTTGACATTTTACATTTAGGTCTGTGATCCATCTTGAGTTAATTTCTGTGAAGGATTTAAGGTCCGTGTCTAGATTTCTCTTTCTTTTTTTTTTTTTTTTTTTTGTCCATTTGTTACAACACCGTTTGTTGAAAAGACTATCTTTTCTCCATTGTATTATCTTTGTTCCTTTGTCAAAGATCAGTTAACTATACTTATGCGAGTCTGCTTCTGGGCTCTTTATTCTATTCCATTGGTCTACTTGTCTCTTCTTTTGCCTTTACCACACTGTCTTGATTACCTTATTTTTATAGTAAGTATTGAAGTCAGGTAGCTTTAGTCCTCCAGCTTTTTTCTCCTTCAATATTGTGTTGGCTATTCTGGGTCTCTTGCATCCCTATATGAGCTTTAGATCAGTTCGTCAATATCCACAAAATACTTCGCTGGGATTTTGATTGGGATTGCATGGAATCTATGGGTCAAGCTGGGAAGGAGTGATATCTTGACAATATGGAGTCTTCCTATTCATAAATAGGGAATATCCCTCCATTTTTTAGTTCTTCTTTGATTTCTTTCATCAGTTTGTAGTTTCCCTCGTATAGATCTTCTATTCATTTCATTAGATACATACCTAAGTGTTTCATTTTTTAGTGCTAACTTAAATGGTATTTTGTTTTTAATTTCAGGTGCAGATCTACATAAGGCAACATTCTCTTAAAGAAAAGATAAGAAATAGATTAAAAAAAACTCTCGTACTTGGGTAGATTCAAATAAGACTTGAAATGAGCTTTCTTCAATGTTTGGTTCTTTGAATCCTTCAGCCTCAAGAGTAGCTTTCTTTTTTCCAAGCTGAGTTTTTATCCATCATGTCCACAGAAAATAAAATAAATGTAATCACAACCATTTATCACCTACTATTCACTAATGTTGTCTGATTAAGTAAGGGTTATCATATTACATGTTATTTCTCTAGGAATTCTGTCCTTACCATGAGCCGTATCTTTGTTATTCACTTCTACTGTATCAAGAATGATTTAGGCAAATTGACATTTCTAATATAATGAAAGATAGAGAAATATAAGCAATTTATCAGAGTTCAGAGTCATAGCTATTAAACGCTATATTGCTAGGTTGTTTATTATTAATGCATTTATACTATCTCTTTGGCATATATAAAATAGAGAATGAGGATGAAAGAAAATGCATATATGAATAACCAAATATAGAGACAGAGTAGAATTATTACAGATCAAAATTGCCTCCTCCCCTCAGCCCTCCATAGCAGATAGAGTTCCTATAGAGAGGGCAGTTTTTATTTTTTATCTTATCTTAAATGTCTAATTCTTTATCTCTTCATAGAGGTGGGTTTGGCATTAAGAGTAATAACAACATTTTTTTCCCTAACTTCCAATATCTCTTCTCATCAATTATCTTAGTAAAGTTTGCCTTGCAATTGTATTCCCTTCACTCTCTAAATATCACTGGAAGTCTGTAATCTGGATCTTGTATCAAAGCTGGAAAGAAATATACTCCTGAAAACCTTTTCTCTATAATGTATAACATGTGAATTTCTTGGCTTACACAGAAAGTTTAAGAAGGCATGATTCTTTAATAATATACCATAGAGAATATGTTCCTTAAAGCATACTTTAAGATAAAAATAATCTAATTATGTAATTATGGATGGAGAAAGAGTTCCATGTGGTTAGCCTGGATCTAACTATAATAATAATATGATTTTCACAGAATTGGCATGGTTTACCAACTGAGACCGCAAATATTGGATTGCTCATCATAGGTGGGCTTTCTGTAAAATTTTAACCATGAACACCCAATGACTGCATCAAATACCAATTAAGTTTGAAATCAAACATGGCTGTGCTTCCCTATATTAAATACAGCTTAAAAAGAGATCACGTTTGATTCATATGTAAATCTCTGGCAAAAATTCTAAAGCTACTTGTTGGCCCGTTTTTCATCTTTGATAGGTGGAAATATATTTCCCAATGTGAGAAGTAACTCAATCTCGTTGGTTTGAGGATTGGATCCAAATCCAGAAGATACTTTAGTTTTTTATATTGTTTACATTTAGCAAAGCACAATATTCAATTTCTACCAAAAAAAATATGGACTTAGAACACTCTCTCAACAAAGAAACATATACATACTTGAAAGATTTGTGTAATCGAAAAAGAAAGAAAAATGCCCTATAAAACTCATTTTGCTACATGAAGTCTATACAACTTTAAAATTCGGAGGCTTGGTTTCCCTTAATCATATGCCTAGACTTAAAGATCACAGAGAAAAAATATATTGGAAAAATAAATTTGAGATTTTATTTCAACCATATTATTTACAAAATAATTCATGAAGATTTATGGCTTCAAAACATAGAGTAATGCCATCCTTTTCTAATTCGTGTAAAACAAATGGCCATGTTTTAAGCATGTCTGTCTTTCATAATATTATGCATGTTTTCCTTCCCTATAAAACTCCACCTCATGTATGACAGTGTTTTTAGCTAATGCAATTGCAGTCCTCTACACAAACTGAGACAACTACAAAGTAAAAACTATAAACTCTAACTGAATGGAGAAATTCTTTTCACTTAACATTATTTCACTAGGCTCGAACTGTTGTAGCCTGTGTTTATAAAGAAGGAGAATTCAAATGAAGAAATTCTTTCTTCTTGTTCAAAGATTTACAGTTGGAAAGTAGCTAAGGAATGATCAGTCATCTGGGGCCACTTTGAAAATTATCAATCTTTTTAGTGAAAAGTGGTGCCTTTCAGTATATACCTCTTTTTTTGTTTGTTTGCAAAATACCAACATACCACTTTTATGGCTAATAAAATAGAATTTATAACAACAATACCAGGTCTAATGTGAGCCACAGCAGGAGTATCCAAAGCAATAACCCTTCTTCTTTCTTATACACTTATTTTGTTCAATCCCATCTCAATAAATAAGCCTCATTGAAATTTCACCTTCTTTTAAATATTGCTTCCTACAGTTCATTTCCAGAGAGTTATACAGCTATTTTTCTATTGATTAGAAAAAGTGGGTGTACCTTCTCTACTGCTAACTTTTTATTTGCTTTGTAAGATTGCTCTTATAACCCAATAGGCCAAAGTAGCGTTTAATGCTGATCTGCTAAAAATCTAAATACACTTAAAGCTCGAGTGATATTTAAAATGAATAATTTTGTGAATTCCTTAGCTAGTGGGAAAAAATGAGGTGAAGGATTAGCATTTCAAATTTATATCAAACTGCCAATGAAAACCAAAAGGCCCTCTCAAAACTTTCCCTTCTTCTGCATGATTAAGGTAAAATGACCTGTTAGTTCAGTTCTGTTTTTACTTTTAGCATTGTCTTAATTGGTAAATTGCAAAACAATGTTATCATGCAAGACTTCCAGGAGTACATCTGTTTCTAATGTACGGTACATAATTTAATGACGAGACACTTCAATGGTCTACCCACTGCAAATCTCAGTTAAATATGTCTGGAGCAAGACGTCTTTAAATAGTAGGCACTTTTTTGGTACATTAATTTTCTCACACTCAGAAGCATAAAATGTAATTCTAACTGTCACTTTGTGTAAAGCTCTGTTTACTTTAAAATGCTATTTACAGCCTAACTGTCTTGTTCAAACTGATTAACTATAGTGGGATTTAAAACTTTTCTAAAACCTATTTATTATGGTTAATGTTTTCAGAATTTTTTTTCTTTCCCTTCAGACCATGGTTGAGGAAATCTATCTAATTGACAATAAAATGCAGGGCTCTCAAGGCAAATCTTGAGAAAGATAAACTAACAGTATTCCAGAAGACATTGAAATTTAAAATGTAAGCCACAAGTTGGTGTCGAGCTGGAACTATAATCATAGAATGTAAACACTCCTTCTCCAAGAGATCAGGAATGGAGAGCCAAAGCCAGAACAACCATCCCCAGACCACAATGTCCCAGTGGTTACCAAGCAGAATCTTCATTTATGATTCAACTTCGCTAACCACATGCTTGCTAAGTAGCTTGGTTTCCAACAAAGCTTTTACAGTGCGTAAGATCTAATTAGCTATGGTTAAATGTGGTTATCCTATTTAGAATTTGTCTGACCAGTATTTCAAAGAGATAACAATGTTAATGATAATCCCATGTTTTACCAGGAGGGTAAGAGGAAAATACCCCACTAAAGAAACAAAAGTAGAAGAACTTTTATTAAAATTGTCAAAGTATTATCAGCCTCCATTTTTTAGTTATGGAGTGATGGGACTTCGAAACAATCAGCCTTTAATTTAGAATATCAAATAACTCCTTTTAGTTTAGTACTATCTTATTTGAAGTAAAATATGTATATATATATTTTCCAGTGAGATCTTATTCTTTTTGCAATAGGTGATCACGGCATAGATGGGCCTTTCCAGCACAATATGGTGTGAAGAGTTTGAAAAGAACTTTAAAATTCAATTAATGACTCTTTACAATTGTGACCTAATTTTACAAGAAAAGTTTTAGAATTTCTAATCCTTGAGTCTTTGAGGATTATTGCAATCAGAGGTTTCTTGAGAAAAATTAAGGAGATGGCAGATGAAATGACTTTAAAAGTTCATTTTGTCTTGGGCCCCTGGATGGCCTAGTTGGTTAAGGGTCCAACTTTGGTTCAGGTCATGATCTCACTGTTCGTGAATTGGAGCCCCGCATCAGGCTCTGGGCCGACAGCTCAGAGCCTGGAGCACACTTCAGATTCTGTGTCTCCCTCTCTTTCTGTGCCCCTCCCTTGCTCATACTCTGTCTCTCTCTCTCTCTCTCTCTCTCTCTCTCTGTCAAAAATAAATAAACATTAAAAAATTTCATTTTGTCTTTGTTTTTCTAATTCTCTAATAATGGTCTCTAACCATTATTTTGAAGGGCGTCATAAAGATATTTGCCATATATTGTTGCTTCCCAAATACTTGCAACAAATAATTTTCCCCAGTCAGATCTTCCCCAACAGCTTAATATTTTCCTATCTCCTCCCCCGACTCCCAACTACTGTGTATGCAGAAAATACAAATTTTTAATACAAAACTGTATTCCTATCTTAGAAACTTAATTTTGCTAAGAAAAGGCATAAGAAAGTTTTCAATGCAATATAGATTTTTCAAATTATCTTCTTATTTGGATAACTGCTATAAAAATGACTATATGATGAACACAACTATTGAATTTGGGTTGGCTATTTTTACTTTAAAACTCAATCCAACAGATGATTGTTGCTTATTTACTATATGAGGGGCACTTTCATAGGTTTTAGGGTAAATAAGGAAATAAAAAGTGGGGAGACAAAAAACAAATAATAAGCATAAAAAGAAACTATAGAATAGGCAAGAAAATGATAAGTTCCTTGTACCAAAAAGAAGGAGGAGGAGGAGGAAGAGGAGAAAGAAGTAGGGGATGGGGAAGAAGGAAGGAAGGAAGGAAGGAAGGAAGGAAGGAAGGAAGGAAGGAAGGAAGGAGAGAAGAGGAAAAAAGAAAGAAAAGAGAACAGAGAATAGAAGTCAAGAGTGTAGGTCTGGAAAAGCAGGATGCAGGTTGCAGTATAAAACAGGGAGCAAGCCAGAGGCGCCTGGGTGGTTCAACTGGTTAAGCGTTGGACTCTTGATTTCAGCTTAGGTCATGATCTCATTGTTCATGCTCATGGTTTGAGCTCACAGTTCGTGAGATCAAGCCCTGTGTCCAGCTCTGTGCTGACAGCACAGAGCCTGCGTGGGATGCTCTCTCTCTCTCTCTCTCTCCCTCTGCCCCTCCCCCCACTCTCTCTCTCAAATAAACATTTAAAAAAAAACAGGGAGCAAGCCAGACTTTACTGAGAAAAAGAAATTTTTGAAAAGATTTGAAAGAAATGCTAGTGTTATCCAAACGAATGTATTTAGGGAAAGACCTTTTCAGATGGAGGGAAAACACAGTAATATACAAAAGAGGGGAGAAGAAAATAGCAATGACAAGGAGGTCAGGGCATTCTGGGGATTGCTGAGTAAGTGAAAGACAAGCAGGACAGGAGGACAGGGTGGTTTGTAGGCGTATCCCTGGGGTCATTAAACATATTTAAGATCTCTGACTTTTTCGCTGAGTAAAATGGGGAGCCATTGCTGGTTGTATAGCAGAGGACTGGTATGATATGACTCACATTTTCCAAAGAGCCCTTGGGCTGTTGTGTAGAGAAGAGACTGTTGGCAACCAAGTATGAAGGCAGGGAGCCTAGTGGAGGCAGGGTGCAGTAATTCAGATGAGAAATAATAGTGGCTCAAATAAGAATGGCCATGGAAGTGGTGGGAAGTGGTCATATCCAGGATATACATTAAAGGCAGACCCATCAGAATTTCCTAATGGATTAGACGTGGGCTAAGATGCCATGCAAGGGTTTCAAGCTGAACGACTAGAACGTGGTTGGCATCAATTGAGTTGGAGAAGGCTGTGGGTCGTGCAGTCTGGAAGGCATAGGTAATGAGAGCTCATGCTTGAGCGTATTAAATCTGAGATAATCTGTTTGACATTCTAAAACGAAGTTGAGGGAAACAGATAAAGTTTTCTGGAGTTTTGTACAGAGATTGGGCTGAAGGTATATTTGGGTGCTGTCAGCGTGCAGATGGTTATTTAGATCATGTATTTGGATGAGATTTTAAGGGAGAGAGTGTAAGGAAAGTAGACCATCAAGGATTAAGCCCAAGGGCACAGAAATGAGAATCTAACAGATGACAAGCCAGCAGAGACTGGAAAAGAGTAACTAGTGGAGTGGAAGGAAAAAGCAGACCAGACAGTGTGCTTTTGACTTAGAAGCCAAATGACTTAGAAGCCAACCCAACAAGGAAGATGGAGTGATCCACACTGGCAAATGGTACTGTGAGGCCATACTGTAATACGAGAGGCAAAAACTAACCATTAGTCAAGCATATGGGTAAGCTCAACATATCACTTTTTGCAGTGGAGCATGGGGACAAAAGCCCAACTTGACTAGATTTAAGATCTAGTTCCATTTTTCACAAAATGGAAATTGGAGACAGTGTATAGAAGCCTATCTTCTGAAAAGTTGTACTGTAGAATTTCAGCTGGCAGGAAGTATGGTTAAGAGAAATTCTGCTTAAGATCAGAGGAATAATACACAAAAAAGTTGAGAAGAGAAGGAACATATTAAAGTAGGAGAGAAGGGGCACCTGGGTGGCTCAGTCAGTTAATCTTCCAACTTAATTTTGGCTCAGGTCATGATATCATAATTCATGGGTTTGAGCCCCAGAAACACGGGGCATCAGGTTCTGCATGGGATTCTCTCTCCCTCTCTCTGCCCCTCCCTGGCTCTCTGCTTCTCTCTCTCTCAAAATAAATAAATAACCCTAAAAAAATAGGAGAAAAAAAAGAGAATTGATGGAGAGGTGTCTCTGAGTAGACATAGGTGGTTGATATGAAGTTCAGAAGTTGAAGGACTGTGTCTAGATAGAAACGCGGGAGGAAGATTGCGCAGATATAGGCTCTGTAGGTGGGGAATATAGTGGCAGATACCAACAAATTCTCTTCAGTTTGCTTTCAATATTATAAAGCGGAAAGTGAGCACAGGCAAGGAGGTTTTGAGGCAAAAGGATAAGATATTAAACAGTTTTTGAAGAACTAGAAGAATGAATGAAGTAGGGACGTGTCTTCTGACTGCCTAACCACCTGGTTTGAACATAATTGAAAAAGTGATCACTAGTTTCAGAAAACCTGTCTTCAAGATCAGACAGCTGTAAGAAGCCTACCACTGCTATAGCATTAGAGTCCACATCCTGCTTATTTCTGCTTTATTATAGAACATTTCAAATATACAAGGTAGAGGAAATAGTATAATAAATGCTTATGCACCCATCATCCAGTTCTAATAGTTATCAACCCTTATTTAACTATACTTTCTTCTTTCCTTGAGTATTTTTAAAACCACACACACACACACGCACATATATATATATTTATATGCATATATAAACTATTACACGCTCTTTATAATTTTATTTAATATGTAAACATTTCAGAATGTATCTCCAGATGTCAGGCACTTGTTTTTATAAACATGCCATTATCACACCTTAAATATAATAGCATGATTTTTTATCATTGGATATTCACTCATTGTTCACATTTCCCCAATTTGTTTGCTTGAATTGGGATCCAGTTAAGATTATAACTTTGCAATCAGATGATTTCTTTTTCAAATATCTTCAATTTTGTAGTTTTCCATCCATCTAATTATATCTTTGCAATATTTTTGTTTTTTTCTTATTGTTTAAGAACCTGGATTATTCAGCCCACAACGCTTGCCATACTCTGGATTCTCCTAATTGCATAACCATGGTGGATTTAATATGTTCTTCTGTGCCTTTTATTTTTTATGAATTGATAGTTAGACCTAGTGGTGTGATCATATTCAGGTTTGATTGTTTGGGTAATTTATTTTTATAGACCGTATTATATAATCAAACCAGGGGTTACATCGTATCAATTGTCTCTCTCTTGGTTATGTTTTCAGCTATTTAAGATAATTGCTTAGATCCATTAATTTAATAGGAGTTACAAAATCTTGACATTCTACCATTTCTTCATTTATTAGCTGAAATAATCCCATTGAGTAAAATGTCACCTTACAAACTAATTTCTCACTCTTAAGTATAGTTCATATAGAAAAGATTCCCAAAAAAATCTTGATTATTTTCCATTATATGGAAGTTTTCAAAATAACCACATCACCTACCAATGTTTATTTTAATACTGTTATAAACTCATGGAAGTAAACAAATCTGATGCATTTTACTTCATTGCATTACTTCTAATGATTCTCAAATTTCCCCTTCTTTGTCTAGAGTCAATTTCACTTTGCTTCAGTCTTTTACACCCATGTCTTTGCCGAATTCTTTCAAGTAATGAAAGAAAAATTTCACAAAATTTTATGCAATTCAGTATGTAATGGCCACAAATATGTACACTTTCAAGTTCAGTCTGCACAATTAACATTTGTCTCTTACTCTCTCTGGTCTAGAACAAACTATGGCCAGTGGGCTGATTGCCTGGTTTTATAAATACAGTTTTATTGGGGCACAGCCATGCTAGCTCATTTATGTATTATCTGTGCCTGCAAAGCAGTTTGCAACAAAAACCAACTGTATGGTCAACAAGCAAGCCTTAAATTTTTATTGCCTGACCTTTCACGGAAAAGTTTGTCAATCCATGATCTAGACAATCCACATAATAAATCATGCCCTTATTTTAGTGTCTGCTAATTTCTGTGACGTATATGCCCCCCACCGTGCAAATTCCAGGCCACCAAGAAGGCACTGAAGGCAGAGTGGAGAAGAAATTGCATATTAACACACCATTGTGCATGGTGTGTTATTATACGTATATGTTGTTCCAACTGTTTATATATATATACATATTGTGTGTGTGTGTGTATATATATACATATATATAATGTATGTATTCCAATAAATTTTGGAATAAATAACCTGAAAAACATATAGAAGAGCAAAATGTAGTGAAATAGGAATTGATAAATTCCGAGTATATATACCTTTTACTTTTAGGACTATTCAGTTAGTTGTATGTTTATATAATTTAATTTTTAATAACAGCTTTGTTTAACAAACTGCTCACAAGAGCACCGAGAACTTAACAATCAGCTCTAACAAACTGGTATAAGCCAGCTCCAATTCACCACCTCTTATATCCCATGAACCATCTCTATAGGTAAAGCATATGAATTTTTATTTTTGAGCCCCAGGTAGAGACACATCCACCACCCTATTGGGAGTATATTATATTGACTGGCAAGTTAGCTACAAATTCATAGCCTCAAACATTAAACCTTACATAGAAAGATTTAAAAACTCCAATACTTTAGTATGATTACATTTTAAAACTATAAATATAATCATAAAGGTGCATACCAGAGAATAAAAACAACTTGACTACATCTAAAGGGTCTTTGGGACTTAAGAAGACTTGTTTGAAAGGAGCTCTTGATGAATTTAAGAAAAGCCAATATGTATTTAAACTCTGGAAGACTGTTTTTACCAGCTGGTTACCACATGCACTTCATAGGTTTAATCACAAAGTGGAGGTCACAGGGCCGAAGTGTGATATTCCCACCTTCTACCCAAATGACAAACATTAATGATTTATCAAACAGCTTACACCTTCAGAGGTTGGTCACAGCCTCTCTATCCTTCTCGACATGGAGCTCCAGGCAAATCATTAGTATTTGATTATAACTGAATCTGAGATTAAGCCCTCAGGCCATCTCTCGTGTAATATCTCACAAACTTCTACTTATACATTTTTTTCTCGTTTTCAATATGCTTCAGGGTTTCTAAAGAATAACTCCCGGAATAACTTCGGAAAAATCTTTAGCTTCTCTTGATAGAAATAGAATAATGCTCAGAGTTCACGAATTTCAATATCAGGCAGGAATAGACTGTGAGAACAAGGAGGCAGTGCACTAATATTATGGAAATGCAGAGTATAATTGGAGTTTGCGAGGGGAGATGTCATTCAAGCTTATCATAGGCTTGACTTGTGGTAGGCAACTTTGAGTCTACCCAAATATTCTTCCACTTGTGAAATCTATTAAACCAATGATTTGGGCTGAACGAGAGAATTAGGGAGTTCATATCCTGGCTATCTTGTGAGTCATATTCCTCAGACAAAATGGGAGCAACCTTTCCACATTATGGCCTGTGATCCAGGAAAATCAAGGGACAGCACCTTCATCCTGAAGACCTGACAAAGTGGTTTTCTTTGATCAAAAAATGAACCAGACACTAAAATACAGTCATGGAAGAACTTAAGGCAGGGAGATGCTCAAATCCTCCCAGAGTCTGGCATTTGGTTCAGCACCTGAAAAGAAATTATTCAAATACAAAGGAATTACCATGTGAATGGTGTTTCTGCACAGTTTCTGCATATGCTGCCTTGCATTTTTATCAAGACGACAAACATACACCAGCGTGAGAAAGCAGGTGCCTGTTCCCCCGTATCTTTTGAACATCAGTATTTCCCAGCAGTTAACCGCATGCGATAATGGCCAGAGCACAGAAACGTTTTGATTTGGATCCAAACTCTTCACCCAGAAGCAGCTTTTTGTTGTATATTTTAAGCTTGGAGCTTTTGATCCAGATTTCATTATATGGCAGATCATTTAAATAAGAAGGCAAGGAGGCTGATTGAGGCGGGGGGAGCTTCGTAAGCTGTTGAAGTCTCAAAGAATATTTCAGCTCAGAGGGATTTCTATTTTGGAGCCAAATTCAGATCCCACCTACTGAGTTAAAGCAATTAATTATTAACCACAGACATATTAAAATTACAAGATAGTGGGTTAACAGCACATTGCAACGAGCCTTCAAATTGTGATTTCCCAGCTTAATGACGATGATAAGATAGGACTGAATGGCAAATTGCTATTGCTTTCAGCTGAAAATGTGAAAGTGCTGTGGCCTGATCACTTGTTACGGAGAACCGCTATTCATTCAGCAGCACTCCTTGCGGAAATAAACCCAGGGTCTGGTGTGGTGGCAGCTGAGATGTTAATTCACAAGACAGCAAGCGGAGAGGAGCTGCTAAGTGGCACAGTGGGTTAATGATGCACTACAGTGCTTCACCATGGGAGACATATGGGTTGCATTCTGGCATTGTTCACAAGTGGAAATTGGTTTACCAATCTTAGCTTGGTCCCTAGTGGACAGTTGTCCGCGTCCTAGACCTCCTCAGATGTTGTCCTAATTTTCTGCACAGGAGAGGCTCAAGTCTGGAAGAGCAGGAGAGTGACTTATAACAGTGCAATTGGCTTGGCAGAATCGGAGGAGGAAATGGGCCCGATATCCTCCCTCTTTTAATCCCAGTTCCTGCCAGTATCTCATTTTCAGAAGCATGAAAATCCACTCAGGGCAGCAGAAGAAAGAAAGGCAATAAACAAGGCCAGTTTCCTTTCCAGGAAAACTACATCCCCAAAGAGCTAAGGGGGGTTAATATTCATTTATTAAAAAGAGGATACTTGTTTGCAACAGGCTGTGCCCTCAGCTTGAGGATCATGGGACTAAAAGCTTTAGATAAGAGTGGAATAGCTTAGCCCAAAACACATGCATTTGCTGGAATAATTGTACAAGATATCACCGTGTAACTATTCTCATTATAATCCTCATGGTCTTAGTATCAAGAGAATGTGCACAATAATATGTATAATTTTCTAATGTATTTTTGCATTTTAAAAGACAATATTTTTTCACCTTAAGTAAAAGCCTTTTCTTTAAGAAAAAGATATTGACTTAATTTACTCCTCCATGGGAAAAAAATCACCAGGAATAAAAAATTTTAAATTGCAAACAAAATAAAATGATGAGAGAAAAAGAAGTTTAATAAAAATTTTATACATGAGGGCCTCAAAGCGGAAACAGGAGGTAATTATGGAAGTAGAAAATATTAATTCTTTTTCTAATGTAGAAAAATAACAAAAGCTATGGTAATAGAAGCTGAAGCATTAAGATAGGAATGAAATGAAACACAAAACAAGAGTAGGGAGAAAAATCTATGACAAAAAGGAAGATTCACCATCTTCTACAAAAGACTTTTGAAACAAAAAATGAAAAAATACTGAAAATAGTCTGTAAATTTCAGACTGTTCAGATATTTTAAAACAATCATTGTTTTCTGGGATTATTTAACATACTCTTGTCATAATTCTAATTCTGCCTTCAACCAATCATTCCTCCTCAATCCTTTTTTTTTTTTTTAATTTTAACTGGGTTGTGAAGTGGCTTATTGATTCAGTATTTAAAGAATATACTCGGGCGCCTGGGTGGCTTGGTTGGTTAATCGTCCGACTTTGGCTCAGGTCATGATCTCACGGTCTGTGAGTTCGAGCCCCGCGTCGGGCTCTGTGCTGACTGCTCAGAGCCTGGAGCCTGTTTCAGATTCTGTGTCTCCCTCTCTCTCTGCCCCGCCCCTGTTCATGCTCTGTCTCTCTCTGTCTCAAAAATAAATAAATGTTTTAAAAAAAAAGAATATACTCAGTAGGCAAACACTTGAGACAGAAGAATCAAAAGATGAGAGATTTATAAACATCACATTATAGTAGAAAATGGAAGAAAGTTTCAAACTCAAAATTATTTGAACAAATCGCTTTTTCCAGCAATCATAATCCCAAAAGGTGATAAATGCATCCAGTCCCACATTTTCCTTTCCTTAGAACCTGGGCTCATCCTCTCTGAAAACAGAGTCAGCTTCCTGAAGCAAATCACCTGTTACTTCTAACAAGACCCATTCATAGTGTGTCCCTGCTTCACGCTCTTACTCCTCTGCCAACGGTGAGTTTCCAAAATCCTGTTCTCACATCAGTCTTACTCCCCTTTGGGATCTCCTCCCTCATTCAAATCAAACCCATTTTGTTTCCCTCCCTGGAAAGTCTTCATCAACACCTTGGTCCACAAAGTCTCTTCTTTCCATAACACTTAATTTATAAGGTATTCTAGAGCAGCCACAATCCTGCTTTGGAATTTCCTACTTGGCTTTATATACAGTTATGAATTATTTGTGTGTCTTTGTGGAGTCTCCTCAAGTAAACTTTAGGATTAAGAAAAAGATGTTGTATGCACAAAGTAGATTTTCCAGAAACATTTTAAGATAGATTTCTCTTTTGGTTTTACATATTTATTCTTATATACCATGATACCTAGCACACTGCCTTGCTTAATAAACATGTTGGAATGAACGCTTAATAAACATGTTGGAATGAATGCTTACCATAAAATAATTACAACTTCTTTTACTCTGTTAATAGAGATCATCCTCCCCAATTTTAATAAGATATTTAAGACCTTCATAAAATTTAAATGGAACACAGCAGAATCATTTAATTCTCTACTATTAATCTGATAGTGTCAGATTTTAAAAGTAATGAGACTGCATTTCGATTTTTAAATACTCCATTTCATTCTTGGAAAATTATGATGTAATTCAAGTGCAATTTTGTATTCTTTCAAAATAAATTGTGACAAATTTGAAATTCATTAAAACCCTTCAATTCATTAAAATTAATACTTTCCTATACACAATATAAGAGCAGCTTTTATTGAATTTTAGGCAAAGTAGAATGTCCAGTTAGGAATATTTATGCATCAAGTACTTGGATGGACAATATGGCTTAAATATACCCACAATTAGATTATCTGAAACATTGAGATGTTAAGAACCTGTAGCTCTGTATTGGTGGGATCTTGGTCCAACCACATTTTGCTGGTACCGAATTTTTAATAGAACACAGTCGTAAATAGGGCAACTACTTATAGAGGGTTAGTTCTGCTGGAACAAAATGTTTGAATAATTATATATACATCTCTTTGTGTTTTTGTCATCTACTAATGTTGAAAAACTGAATGAAAGCAGGCAAATTACTATGCATCTCCTCACTTTCTCTTACCTAGTTTAGAACCATTCAGTCTACTTCATCTAAAATACAGGAGCATCATCCTTTCAGAAGATGCTCAGATTTTGAGGGAGATACAGTGCTATCCTTGCCTGTCTCAAACTTTCGACTCTTCTTCAACACCCAGTCTTAGAAATTTCAGTTTTGTATGTCCCCACAAGAAACAAGAAAGGAAGAGAAAAAAGGAGACAGAGAGAGAGACAGAGGAAGGAAGGAAGGAAGGAAGGAAGGAAGGAAGGAAGGAAGGAAGGAAAGAAGGAAGGAAAGAAGGAAGGAAAGAAGGAAGAGAAAGAAAGAAGAAAGAGAAAAGAAGAGAAAGAGAGAAAGAAGCAGAAATAACAGATGGAAGAAAGGAAGAAACTCAAGGGAAAGGGTGACCACTAGCGATCACACATTCCAGGAGATATATCCACAAGTACAGTGTTATTGCTGGGGATAGTAGACAGTAGACTGGGACCATATAATTCTGTACAGGGGCACACACATGGTCTGGATGGATCTCTTCAAGAACCTATTGTCATAGACAAAAACAGCAATGACAACGATGAAGTGGGCTATACAATTTCTGCCAAACAAGGAAAAACAAATATTATCTGAAATGATTTCCAATAGCCAAGATTACCAACCAGTGTACTATGGCCCATCTGGATGCTTCAAACAAACTCCAGGTGGCTGAAATGTACTCGTCTCAGCCATCAAGGTAACCCGGCAGAGCCTGAGGTAGGTGGAACCCATGCAACATCCCAATCAGGTCGCCCTGGTATGCCTTCAAATGTCCCTTTTCTACAAGTGTTAAGAATGATGCCGGAGGTGGGGGGAAGTAACTTTAAGAAAATGATTTACCATCCTCAATATAGTATCCAAGATATTTTTATATTATCCTGAATTCGAATATGGGGTTTCTAGATCAAGGCAGATAACTATTACTTGCAGTAATAAGTGCATCAGTTCCTTCACCCCATTTTCTTTCCCCTTTCTGGGGTAATGTAACGAGAGCCATTGGGACAGGCTGGCGTGTATGGGTGTCATCCAACAGGAGGGAAGCCCTAAAATTAAGAATTAGGGAGTTACTGTGAAATAAATTCATTGTGGTTGAATTTCAGCTTTTAATCAAGTAGGTTCAAAATGGAAAGTTAGAGACATAAGTGTAGTCAAGATCCTGCAAATGCTTATATGGTAGGTAGGGAATTTGTGTTTTTTTTAATGTTTATTTTTGAGAGAGAGAGAGAGAAAGAGAGAGACATAGCACAAGTGGAGGAGGGGCAGAGGGAGAGGGAGACAAAGAATCTAAAGCAGTCTCCAGGCTCTGAGCTCTGGCACAGAGCCCAAAGCGGGGCTCGAACTCGTGAACCACAAAATCATGACCTGAGCTGAAGTCGGACGCTTAACTGACTGAGCCACCCAGGCACCCCAAGGAATTTGTATTTTATCTTTAGAGCAAACATGGTTGTTTCTTTTGTTGTTCATTGAAGTATTTTAAGTAGAAGGGTAATCAGTGAACATTTTTCATTTCAGTCCTTCTAAATCTACTGGTTGGCCTTGGACATAATATAGGTTTCCAGTATGTCTCGGTTTCTTTATCTGAAAATAAAGATAATATTAATACTTCACTAATAAAGGTGTTGAGAGGATTAAAAGTCTTCAAAAATGCCCAAGACACAGTAAATACTCCACAAATTGCTGTTATTAATATTACAGGATTTTAAACAAAGGGATGGCATGATGGCATTTTAGAGAGCTCTTTCTGACCACATTGGGAGGTGGATTCAGAGGACTGTAAAACTGGACGTGGAAACTGCACAATACCCCAGGGAAGAGATGAACATCACCTGGAATATTATTAGCAAAGCAGGTAGAAACAGAATGTTCAAGCCATATTTAGGGAGAAGAATCAATAGAATAAATATAAGGACTGAGTGGGTGCACCTATATATCTGTGCTGTATTGAAAAAGTATAATTAACTAAACATAGGATAATATTTTTAATTGTTTCTGATTTACTTGATTGTCTCTTCCTCCATTAGACCTATTAGGTGTCTTTTCCAAATTTATTTTTCCCTGTTATACTTCCAGTGCCTAACAGCGCATGAAAAATAGAGACACTTTTCTAAATACATTGAGCACTGTTTGCGTAGGAAGATGATTAGTTCAGGGCATATAAGTGTAAGTTGATTTTGAAGGCAAGATGGTGGTCTGGCAAGCAGATTTACATGAAATTTAAGCTGTTGGAGTGGGCGTGGTTACCAAGGAGATGATTTGCAGTGAGAACAGAGCAGAGTTGGGGACAGAATTCTGACGAAGATGAACACATAAAGGAAAAAGAGACTTGCAAGTATTCGAAGAAAGAATGTCCAGAGAATTGGAAGAAAAACAAGGAAATCTGTAGTGTCGAAAAAAAGCAGAAAATGGTATTTTAAGAAGGAGCAGGAATATGAAACACTCTTTTAAGCAATTTAACAGTAACAAAATATTGTTAAGAGGCCAAGTATAACAAATAAGATATTGGCTAAAGAAGTTCATTTGAAGTAGCTTGAGGTACAAGCTGGATTAGGGCTTTTGAGGAATGATTGGGTGATATTTAAGTGGTGATAGAATTTAATTTTTCAAAAGTAATTAAGCTATTAAAAAACAGGTAGAAATAGGTAAATATGGAAGTGTCTGTGTCGTTCAGAGATGTTTGAAACCACCCTGAATGTTGTTGACAGGGTAATTCATAGAGTGAGGGAGCCGAGAAGGTCAGGGTTGATATGGTATCCTCAGGCTTGTAGTGAGTGAGGGGGACCGTGACAACACGGAACATTCAGATGCATCTTTTATGGAGCCAATTGGGTATGAAAACTCAATGGTATCGCAAAGGATTCACCTGAATGGCAATATGGTAAAATAATAATTCTTCCAACTCCAACGCAACTAGTGATGTGTGATCATTTGCTACCTTTACATCCACCAAAACTTTATAAACACATACTTTAGAAATGATGTATAATCAGTGATTAAGGCTATATTAACGAAGAAGGGAGGGGTATTATGCATGTCAAGGGCAATGTAGATGTGTATTTTTTTTATTCTTGTGTTTGCCTTTTAGCCATAAACGAGGATATTAGCAAGAGTTGTCTTTTGAAAGAAATAGTTCACTAGAATCTTCCTCATCTCTTCCTTTGTTATTCCATATAACATTACACATAGGCTTTCTTGTGTGAAGTTTAAAAAGAATATGTATGTAAATTATGTAAGTGAATGCTATTCTGTACTAACTAATGGGATGTCACTTTCTATGGAAAGAAGACTAAAAAGTAAATGTTAAAAATGTGAGAATCAAACTCCATACATTGCAAAGCAACAAGTTAGTAATAGAATGAAATATAACTAGACATAGTTATAAACTTAACTAGACTTTAGAGTATCTGGGCACCTTTGTATTTTTTCTTAGCACATTACTGATATATAGTCAGGGCTTAGTATATGCTTATTAGAGCAGATTAATTGTGGACATTTCAGGTCAAGCCATGATATAAGCAACTGAAAATAATTAGAGCCATCTGATTCATTATCACGTATTGTATTTTAATAGCAGATATATTTTTAAAGAACTCTAGATCTTTGCAGGAATCATTTATCAGGAGTGTTCTTTCCTCAAAGAGGTAATTAGGTGAAGAGCTGGTGTCACTTTGTAGTATAGAAATGATCCTTGAGGGGCACTTGGGTGGCTCAGTCAGCTGAGCGCCTGACTTCGGCTCAGGTCATGATCTCGCAGTTTGTGAATTCGACCCCCGCGTCAGGCTCTGTGCTGACAGCTCAGAGCCTGGAGCCTGCTTCAGATTCTGTGTCTCCCTCTCTCTCTGCCCCTTCCCCACTCATGCTCTGTCTCTCTCTGTCTCTCAAAGGTGAATACACATTAAAAATAAAATGAAAAATAATAAAGAAATGATCCTTGAGTGAAGGAAAGGTAGAGAATGAGAGTGGATAGCTTTGCAAAATGGGGGATTATATAAGTTCTCACAAATGTTCTGAAATGAATGCCTCTTTATGTTGTGGGAAATAAAGATCTCTTAAATCTTTTTTGATCTCCACATTGGAGATAGGAGAATATATCAGGGACTCTAAGATCCCAAGATTTCAGAAGTTCTCTTTCCATTATACACTGTAACAGGGAAGACAGTAAGCTTAAAGCAGATGTAATGAAGATCATCCTTAATACGATTTTAGGGAAAGATAAACTATTGATGGTATGAAGTAATTGGTACATATTGCTTGTATTGGCTACAGAAATGGTGTTATTTAAAATTTGAGTCCTCATTTTGCTTTAGTTTAAAAAAATGCGGCTACTGATGACAGAAGTGCCACAGGCTGGGATGTCCCCATCCAACTTCAGGCTTGCCATCACATTCAAAAGGAGTTCCTTAGCTGAAAGAGATACCGGACCTTCAAAAATCAGTCAATCAGGTAGTTAAAGAATTAAGAAATATGAGTTCACTTATAGGTATGATTTTCCTACTCTCTGAACCTGTCTCTTCTAATCATGCTTTTTGTAGAAAGACTCACACTTCTATATACAGTGGAGTATTTTTATGCATTTTTTTGTAGCATCAGAGCCCACGATTTTCTGTTGATTTTGCAGATAAAAAGTTACAGATCATTTCTGTTGGATGAATCTCTTTGTTATACCATCTGAAGGGTTCTGGAAAAAAAAACAATGTCATATTCATTTGAAGACAGAAAAAGAAACAACATTACTTGATTCAATGTGATAGCTATTTCTAAGGCAGAATTAAAATAGCATAATTTCAGCAATTTACTTTTTTACACTAATACCACAGTTCATTATTTTATACATTGAGGCACTTTAGAACCTCTCATATGCTTTTAATCTATCACTTACTAGTTGGCAATTACTACTTCATCTTCGGTCTCTATGCTCTTAAGAATTTGAACTCATAAAACAACATTGTTCTTATAATAGTGTAAAAACCACAGGAAAAGAAAAATTCCCTGTCTTTATTGAGCCCCACGTGTGAACATTTTTATATTCATCATACTTATACTTTAACATGTTTTAAAATTAAGGTGGATTTGCATGCTTTTTTGAAAAAGGGGGAGAAGTCAAGAAGTCATTCTTACTGGACTACACGTGGAAAGTAAATTACAAAGGTTTCAAGGAAATTGAGGCAACTGGGCATGTTGAAACAGCTAATATCACCTGGGGCCCATGCCCAGATGGAATAGAGTAATACTACCCAGGCCTGCCTGGGGTGTCCAAGGAGCCAATTCATGTGGGAAGAACGAAGGGACATGACAAAAAGTGGAAGTGATGTCACTTGGAAAAGCCTCTGGATTGTGGTTAAGTCAGGGTTAAGCTATGAAGAGCCCCTTAGCCACACCATTGGACAGTTCAACCAAAGCTGACAGAAGGGAGGAAAAAGCCCTACAATTATGAGACAATACACAGTGAAATAGGTATCAATGAGTAAAAAACTAGGACAGGTTAAAGAGTACTGAATACTGAACATGTTGAAGTAAGAGCATCAGCGAGAGTCTTCACAAAAGCCAGCTAGTCATCAGTCAAAGTGGAGGTTTTATAAGATGTACCTGATGAACGCTGACTTTCTGCAAAGCGAGTTAAGATTATGTAGGCAGAGCACGCTGCTGAGAAGGGCAAATTTGATCCCTATAATTAACTAATTTTTGTAACATAATCTTTAAAGACTATATTTATTCTTAGCACTATGGAATTTTGCCTAAAAAGTTTGAAAAATTCAACATTCATCCATGTAACAGTCAAGAGATATTTGTTGATTTTCTCTTTGATTGACATTATGTTAAGTCCTAGAAAATATAAAGATGAAATGGACATGATCATGTCTTAATCTTACTAATAAGTGAGAGAAACATATTAAATAGCAACACAGGTAACTCTTACATTACAGGTATATTCAATGTTATGAGGAAAAAACATTTTATTTCTCCAAACTTAGATTATAAACATGATGTCCATTATATGTGACTCTATGCCCATTCTCACATTGTGAGTTTCTTAATTTCCTCAATAAATTCTGTGATTCCAAACAATGATACTACTGGACCAGGGAAACAACCTCTTTTTCGGAAGATGTTATGTTTCAAACAATAAATAGTTTGAAGTTTTAGAAGCATATTAAAAATCAGAAAAAAAGTGTGTGAGAATATCTTTTGCCTTTGGTTTCCCCCATAAAAAAGAAGAAGAATATAAATATATTGCAAGAAAGTAATGACAGTGGAAAGCATATGTTGGCAGTCTTAAACTCAGAGGAAGTTTACAGAATATGGTCTTGACTTTATGGTTTATTATCTTATTTGAAATGAAATACAGAAAGGTCCAACAATAATCAGGCAGCTTGCCATTGAGCCTGTAGCATTTCAAGAACCACAAAGGAAGAATGAATCATTCCCATACACCCTTAAACCACAGTTTCATATCTACCAATGATTTTTATAGCACTTGGGATTTGTTAATAGCTCATTATGATGATTTCAACATTCGAATCTCCTATTTTACAATTGTTGATATTTCATTGCCCCAAAATGATCAGTTAGCCAAGCCAAATCTTGATTCATGTCCTACCACAAAGAATGTCCATTTCCAGTAACTTTTGATGGTTTTCATTATTCTTAGTGATTGATTATTGCATTAACAGGTCAAATTTTTATCTTTACCTTTCCTGATTTAGTCAACAAAGATACGTATTTGAGCTGGTGAATTTGACAAGAGAGTTATCTTCCAGGATATGGACAACATGGAAAGATCTCAGGGATGTGTTAAATCACACAGAAGACTCTGAAGAGCCATGGCTGTCTGTCTGTCTGCTGTCTGAAATTTAGACTGTTAGGAAAATTAAGACCCAACTCTAGTAGGGCTGCATTTCAAATGAAACTTCAAGTCATGCTAATGTCTGGCATCAATTTGAAATTCCTTAAATGTAACCACATAATTTCAGTTTTAAAAAGGGTCTTTCACTTTTAATGATCGAAAAGAAACTTTTGATTGCCATAGGGCAATTTAATGAAAGTCTTACAGCATCTTTTTTTTGTTTGTTTTTTTTTTGTTTTTTGTTTTTTTTGTCTGAAATCAATACTTAGGAAGCAATTAATGATAATCAAGTGTGGATGCTATTAATTACCTATATATCAATTTGTTATCAAAAAATTTTTTTAATTACATACTCATCAGAAGGCCTCAGTAAGAGTGGAAAGTCCCAAAAACAAAATTAGATTAAGATTTATCCTTCTAATGTGGAAAAGAAGAAAACAAATATGTAGATACATGAAATTGGAATTATTTATTATATGCAGTATCTGGGCCACACATTACTTTTAATAATAATATCATCTTGGATTTATATGGTGATATGTCTCCAGAGAGCCAGAAATTCTCTTTTATATTAAGGAGTAAATTACTACCAATATTAGCAGTCATGTTTATAGATAAAGATTTTAATTCACAAAAATACATGATTTATCTGAGGTCACACAGCTCATCAGTATTAAAGTCAGGTAAGAATCCTAAGTTTGCTGATTTATAATCAAATATCTGTTCATTTGATTAAGAGTTCTTAACCTGGGGCCAAGAGCTTCAGGGACCTTTGAACATCTTGAAATTAAATGCAAAATGTCATCTATATGTATGTTTTTCTCCCCTGGCAAGAGGATCAGATTATCAAAAGGGGTCATGACATAAAACATATTAAATACTATCTCATTTGACTAACCCACTTCTTTACTAGATTTCTCTAAAAAGGGATCACATTCATTTCCATAATAAATTTAAAGTTCAGCCAAAGTTTCTAAACGGTATGCTAGAGTTGGAATACATTAATGTAGCTTAGTAAACAACTTTGCAGAGAACAACTTAGATGACAGGGACTTGAATCCCTAGTTAACTTTTACATGCCTTGACATTTATTCTTAGCGCATCACAGAATTCACATAGGAAAATGCTACACTTAAACAGTTAAATGTACTTTAATTATCACTCCTGATTTGTAACTTTTGGTATGTAATGAAAAATTCATCTTTTGAACTAAAATTGCTCAGAGCAGAAGGCAATATATTTCCCATAAATGTATAACATCAGATCAGCTGGGCTTTACTTACGAGAACAAAACCGAATTTGCTTTCTCTCCCATTTTACCTTTTGGAAATTTTGCACTCACAGAAAAAAATACTCTAATTCAGAACACAATAAAGTATCAAATTCATTTCATCTAATTTTCAGTGTGGAAATGTCATAGTCTATATTCTCATTTTTAATGCTAAGAAGTAAAAGTTAGAAGCAATTTAAATATTGATTTTCATATGTACATATAAGCAGTTTGGATTTGGTTCTACATTGAATATATTTATTGTTGCTCCATTAGAAATAAAAAGGTGTGGACTTCACCTGAAACCTTCATATCCCTTCACATGGGGGGCCATACCAATACGGAGCATCCAAACTGAGAGCTTTGACTGCATCAATTAATTCAACCAAACAGCCTCTTCAGCCATCTCTCCACAGACTTAATCAAATCTTTAGGTTCATTGTCAATAGTATGAGACCCTTGCTATGTTATTCAAGGAAAGAAAGAAAATCACCAGCACTCAGTTGTACTTGATTTGGCCTAGGAATCACATGGCAGGCCTTTCAGGCTTAGGTATAATCTCAGCACTAAATGATTTACAAGTCAACAGCCTAGAATCCACAGGGTCTCCACATCAGCTTGCATGTCAGAGACAGATGTTTAATATGTTTCTTCTCAAGATATAGGAAGTGTTTTGATGGCTGTCATCATGAGGCTTATCCAGGTTCCCAGGGGAAGGGCAGAGTAGGTCTCTACTGGTATATATACACCTTGTCCAATAAAATGCATCGAAGGTATGAAGCAAGAGTTTCTTGTCCAGTGGACCACAGGGTTTGTGTCTCTGTAGCTGCTGACAGGTTAACTTTTATTTCTACCCCCAACTCATGACTAAGGCAAAACATTCCCCAAGGCACACAGGTCTTTGGCACGGACACTAGCTTACAGTTGAAGAGGCATTGGCTTACAGTTGACAGAGAAGAGGTTATTCCCCTCGAACCCAAAAGGGTGTGGATCAGTTTTGTCTCACTGAAGATTTATGAAAATTAAAACAATTTCCTCAGTCTTCTTTTTCTAAGTGGCAGGATGGGGAGGACCAGTTATGAGCCTAACCAGAAAGTTGAATTTCAACACCAAATCAATTCATAAATGTAAAGATAATCAAGGTTAGGTTTCTTTTTTGAGTCTTATAAGCCATGTTAGTTCTGCTGCAAAGCTTTCTCCGCTTTGACAAAGAAAGACCTGGGGCCAGCTTTCCATTTCTAGGCATAGTCCCCATTTCAATTGCTGATATCTATCACTGACTAGCACACAGGCCAATATTTCCTGACTATGAGATCAATGGCTGGACCAGAGACATCAATAGAGAGGATAAAGATTGCTAATTTCTGTGGTCAATGTCAGGAGCAGGGGAAAAATACAAATGGCATAGTGATAAACCAGGTTTATCTGTTGTTTGATCAAGGAATGCCTCACACAAAACAAGGAAGCAGAGAAACCCAGAACAGAGGCAGATAAACTGTTTATCGGGCAGCTGGACTTGTTCTGTTATATCTTTATTTTGGAGATGGCAGAATGGGCTTCTTTGCTTAAAGACCGTCTTCCTGGAACTAAAAAGAAAAATATGTCTGCTTTTGGGCAGGTGGCTGCAGAAAAGGCGAACTCTCCTTCAATATGGATTTATAAAGCAAGTAGTCCCAGAAGTCCAAATGCTGCTAAACCAATATAAGACACAGATGTGTATCCTGGTACAGATGACTTCACTAGGACACCTAGTCTATTAATGGCAGCATGGATAAATTGTGGCAGGTGTATTTGAACGATTACAGTCAAACTGAATACTTAAGCTACGCGTTTGCTATAATTAGGCTCATCCTTGAAAGGCAATGCAATTTTCGTTCCAATTAATGATCATAATCTCTACTACATTTCTCACCTTTATCCTTGTAAAAACTTCATCAAATGTGTGTACTTACTGTCTCCTAAAGATAGCTAGTGAGTTTGTGACTCCTTGTTTATGTCATGCTTCATTTGTGAAATACCCTTCACCATTTCCCTATTGATCTCAATCCTGCCCATCCCTATTCCAAAGCACGTCTGCCTTCACTTTCTTCCTTGCTCTACACTCTTCTAAGTCCGATGTCTGCATTTGGCATTAATATACATCCTAGTTAGTTATAAATTTATTAATTTCTTCCTGCGCTGTTATGAGAAGAGCCTGGTATTAGAGTCACATGATTGTGATTCTAGTCTCTAATTTGCTACACGGTATTTTTTTTCTATTCAGTAAGTAGTTTCACCTCTCCAAGATTAACCTCTCTTTGCTAGTAAAATGAAAAGAAAAATTCTTTCCTTTCCTAGGAGAACTGTTAAAAGTAACAAATTAAGCTTGAAATGAATGAAATGTCATCATCACCAACAGCACTGCGTTGTGGTGTTTTAATTCATTTCCATCTGGATTATCAGCATTTGGGGAATAAGTCTGGACTACCTAACATCCCCTTGTGCTTTTCAACACACTTATCAAAGCCTATCCTTATACTTATAACAATGTAAACGATCTTTTATGTATGTATCTCTTTGACTAAACTAAAAGCTGCCCAAACTGAACTTACGTCGCATTTACCCTTGAATCTCTAGCACCTAGCACCTGGCAACAAATTTCCTCCCAAAACACGTGATAAACTGAACCAAATTACTGTATATATTTTCATCATATGGCACAATGCTTTGTGTGTAGTCAGTGTAAGTTGTTTTTCTGTTAAGTGATTAAGCTAGATATCAGTCATTACCTACAGTTTATCTTAAACTTCTCGTTCAGATCGATTCATCAATATATGTGACAAATGGCAAAACAACTATTTCTACAACAAAGCAAGTACTTGAAAACCATGAGAAAGCCTTTGACTATGTAAACACAGCACACAATTAAACATAATTATAAAATACCCCACATAGTGTGCAAATTCAAATCATCAATATATAAGAGAACCAATATATAGAAGTAGTTTGAACTCATTGGCAATGCTGAAGTCATTCCAGAAATATAAAAGTTGGGTCAGGGCCTCTCGGTTGAGAATTTACATCCTAGAATAATGCAAAAACAGTCCATTATAGAACATAACCAAAGTTTTTTACATAAACATGGTTAAGGGTGCAAGATTAAAGGGTACAGTCCAACAAATCTGTTGCTGGTAAAATATTATGGTATCCAATAGGAACTTAGGGAACACTTTGGCCATTTGAAACTTAAACTTTCCAGATTTCCATCTTTTTTTCTAGTAACCAGTCTCAAATTCTGAGGGAAAATGTACTCCTTTTTATTTACATGAAGGCCATGAACAAATGTCTCCCATATTTACCCTTTCTATGAAACTCTTTCCACTTTAAGAAGGATGTGATCATTTCTTCTTTAACTGGTTCCACAGCTCTAATTTCTCCCTTTACTTACAACTGTACTTCGTTTTTCATGCATGGTCTCCCAATCGAACTAAATGTGAAGTGAGGTAGGATAAGACACATGACTATTTTGGTGGTCTAAA
This sequence comes from Felis catus, assembly GCF_018350175.1. Taxonomy (NCBI): domain Eukaryota; kingdom Metazoa; phylum Chordata; class Mammalia; order Carnivora; family Felidae; genus Felis; species Felis catus. Next base: position 22,226,631 of record NC_058380.1, read on the forward strand.
GGTAGATACAGGTAACAAGAAGAGAGTCCCATTCTCCAGTTCCTTTCTTATCACTCTGGGCACCTTCACAAATCACCTTCACACTTTAGTTTAAAAAGTAAAAGGGAGCAATTTCTGGATTCTCGTGTGGCATTTATGGAGTTTATGCGTTGTCACTCCCATCCCTACAACAAGAAAAAAGTTGAACAAACCGAAAATCAACTTTTCTTTAGATCCGTCAGAGAAGTGAAATAACAAAGCAAATTCTGCTCCCAAATTTGGAGAGATAGACAGGCAGAAACAGAGAATCACAGTTTACCAAGGCAGAAACTCAGGAGGAGGAACCTCCAGGACCAGGACCGGAGTAGGCAGCCCTAAACTGTAAAAGACAAGTTGCCAGAGACTCAGTGTGGACTGAGTCAAAGTTTGAGGTGAAGACTCTAGGGGGCCCAGTCTTAGGGAGGCTCCCATACTTTTGTGAGTTGTACTTCCAGGAGTCATGCCAGGCTGTCATGGTGAAGGACAAAGAAAAATCCCCTGGTGCATCTGGAAGGGGGAAGGGGGAAAGTAGCTATTCTGAAATGCAGCCAGAGCATTTTATTCTGTTTAACCAGACCTACCCTCAAAACGAACTATTTCACCACAGCCTAACAGACTAGAGTTTGCCAGAGCTTAACCCACCTTGGGAAAAGGAAATACTCAAATCAGCTCCCCCTAGACTTTAATATGTAAGAAGGCAAATACTCAACCTCAGTCTGATCTAGCCTTCCACGTGGAGGCTCTCCTCCAGCCTTCCATGTGGGATACGGAAGTACTTACCTCTAGCTCCCTCTAGCCTTCTTGTCTTACTTGAGTGGGGTGTGAGGATTGAGGGATGGGGGACCCTAAGAACCATGTGTAAAGATCACAGCCTGGGGAAGTAGGTGCACTAAAAGACTGAGACCAAATAAAAAAACTGTAGAATGCTTCCCTTCCCCCAGCTTCAACAACACATTACTAAAGATCTACTTAACTCAGTTCCTTTTACCCAGCACATCATGTCTGGCTTTCAACAAGAAAACTGTAAGGCATACTAAAAGGCAGAAAGCACAGTTTGAAGAGACAGAGCAAACATCAGAAGTAGACTCCGATGTGACAGGGATGTTAGGAATTATCAGGCTGGGATAATATAACTATGAATAATATGCTAAGGACTCTTATGGAAAAAGTAGACAACATGCAAGAACAAATGAGTAATTTGAGCAGAGAAATAGGGAGCCTAAGAATCAAAAAGCAATACTAGAAATAAAAAACCCTGTAACACAAAGAATGCTTTTGATGGGCTCATTGGGAGACTGGACAGGTTGAGGAAAGGATCAGTGAGCTTAAGAATAAGTCAATAGAGGGGCGCCTGGGTGACTCAGTCTGTTAAGCATCCGACTTCGGCTCAGGTGGTGATCTCACAGTTAGTGGGTTTGAGCCCCATGTCGGGCTCTGTGCTGACAGCTCAGAGCCTGGAGCCTGCTTCAGATTCTGTGTCTCCCTCTCTCTCTGTCCCTCCCCCACTTGCACTCTGTCTCTCTCTCTCAAAAATAAACATTAAAAAATTAAAAACAAAAAAATAAGTCAATAGAGATTCTTCAAAAGCACAGAGAAGAAAAAGACTAAAATATCTTTTAGTCAGATATCAGAACAGAATATCCAAGGGTTATCTAGGATAATTATAAAAAAGATGATATATGTGTAACAGGAATACACTGAAAGGAGAAGAGAGAAAAAAACTAGAAGATAAAACGTAATAATGACTGAGAATTTCCCAAAATTAATGTCAGACATCAAAACACACATACTGGAAGCCCAGAAAGCACTATGCAGGAATATGGCAAAAGTCTAGGCATGTCATATTCAAATTAAAGAAATGAAAAAAATACTGAAAGAAATCAGAGGAAAATAAACCAATAGTAAAGAAATACAAGAATTACATCAGACTTCTCTTCAGAAACCGTGCAAACAAGAAAAGAGTAGGGTGAATTATTTATAGTGTTGAGTAAACACACACACACACACACACACACACACACACACCCCAAAGTAGAATTCTGTATTCAGAAACATTATCTATCAAAATAAAGGAGAAATACTTTCTCAGACAAATAAAGAATTGAGGGAATTTGTCACTGGTAGATCTGCCTAGAAGAAATATCAAAAAAAGTTCTTCACAGAGGAAGGAAATAAAACCCATCTCTACATTAAAAAAAAAAGGCATAACATTAAAAAGAGGAATATGTGAAGGTAAAATAAAAACTTTTATTTTTCTTATTCTTAATTGCTATAGAAGATAAGTTTGTTTAAAAAAATAATAGCAACAATGTATTCAGTAATTACAGCTTATGCATAAATGTAATAACTAACAGCAATGTTATAAGGGACAGGAGAGAGGAATTAGAAATACTTTGTTACCAGACACTTATACTACCCATGTAGTGGTGTAATGTTATTTGAAAATGGAATTGGATTCCCTGTAAGTGTATACAGCAAACTTTATGGCAACCACAAAAAAATAAAAAATAAAAAGAGAAGTATAATTGATATGCTGAAAAAGGAGAGAAAGTGGAATCATATAAAATGCTCAATTATTCAAAATTCAAAAAAATAAAATGTTCAATTAAAATCACCACGACAAAAACATAGACAAAAACAGAAACAAAGAACAAAGGCAATGAAGAGAAAATAGCAACAAGTATGATAAATATAAATCCAATATTCACTTCAAATGTCAATGGCTAAACACATCCAGACAGAGACTGGACACATACACAAATGAGACACAATTCTATGTTGTTTATTTAAACTTACTTTAAATATAAAGACACATACAGATTCAAAGAAAGAGACAGAGAAAGATATATCATGTTTGTCAACATTAATCAAAAGAAATCTAAAATTTTTGACCAAGAAAATTATCAAGAAAATTATCAAGGATCTAGAGGGTTTTTACACAGTGATGTCAATTCATTAAGACAACAATCCTTAATGTGTATGCACCTAACAACAGAGCTTTAAAATATGTAAGACAAAATTGATAGACTTGCATGGGGAAATAGATGAATACACTATTGTAACTGAAGACTTCAACCTGGCTCTATCAATAAGTGACAGATTGAGCAGGCAAAACAGTAGTAAGGACATAGTTGAACTCAACAGCACCATCAACTGAATGTAATTGACATATACTCCTTCATTCAACAACAGAATACACATTCTACCAAGCTTATACGGAAGATTCACCCATAGAGACCACACTCTGGGCTATGAAATATATCTTCACAAATGTGAAAGCATAGAAATTATGCCATACCTGCTCTCAGACCACAATGGAATTAAACTAGAAATAAAGAAAGAAATAAAATTAATAATCTAAGGTTTCACTTTAAGAAACTAAGAAGAGTGGGGCACCTGGGTGGTTTCGTTGGTTAAGCATCCAACTTCAGCTCAGGTCAGATCTCGAGGCTGAAGTTTGAGCCCCACTTGGGACTCTGTAATGACAGCCCAGAGCTTGGATCCTGCTTCGAATTCTGTGTCTCCCTCTCTGTCTCCCCCTCCCCTGCTCATGCTCTGTCACTCTCTCTCTAAATAAATAAATAAACATTAAAAAAAATTAAATAGAAACTAAGAAGAACAAGTTAAATCTAAAGTGAGCAGAAGCGCACAGCAAAGGAAACAACCAACAAAACTAAAAGGCAGCCAACGGAATGGGAAAAGATATTTGCAAATGACATATCGGACAAAGGGCTAGTATCCAAAATCTATAAAGAGCTCACCAAACTCCACACTCGAAAAACAAATAACCCAGTGAAGAAATGGGCAGAAAACATGAACAGACACTTCTCTAAAGAAGACATCCAGATGGCCAACAGGCACATGAAAAGATGCTCAATGTCGCTCCTTATCAGGGAAATACAAATCAAAACCACACTCAGATATCACCTCACGCCAGTCAGAGTGGCCAAAATGAACAAATCAGGAGACTATAGATGCTGGCGAGGATGTGGAGAAACGGGAACCCTCTTGCACTGTTAGTGGGAATGCAAACTGGTGCAGCCACTCTGGAAAACAGTGTGGAGGTTCCTCAGAAAATTAAAAATAGACCTACCCTATAACTCAGCAATAGCACTGCTAGGAATTTATCCAAGGGATACAGGAGTACTGATGCATAGGGGCACTTGTACCCCAGTGTTTATAGCAGGACTCTCAACAATAGCCAAATTGTGGAAAGAGCCTAAATGTCCATCAACTGATGAATGGATAAAGAAATTGTGGTTTATATACACAATGGAGTACTACAGCGCAATGAGAAAGAACGAAATATGGCCCCTTGTAGCAACGTGGATGGAACTGGAGAGTGTTATGCTAAGTGAAATAAGCCATAGAGAGAAAGACAGATACCATATGGTTTCACTCTTATGTGGATCCTGAGAAACTTAACAGAAACCCATGGGGGAGGGGAAGGAAAAAAAAAAAAAGAGGTTAGAGAGGGAGGGAGCCAAAACATAAGAGACTCTTAAAAACTGAGAACAAACTGAGGGTGGATGGGGGGTGGGAGGGAGGGGAGGGTGGATGATGGGTATTGAGGAGGGCACCTGTTGGGATGAGCACTGGGTGTTGTATGGAAACCAATTTCACAATAAATTTCATGTATTGAAAAAAAAATAAATATGTTTGGCAATAATATAAAATCAATTGAAATTAGAGACCAAATACTGTATCATAAGATAAATATTAGTTGAAGACTTTTCTCTCCAAAAGAAATGAAACATTGCTCAGGATAAACATATATTTATTACTTTAAAAAAATAAAATAAAGTGAGCAGAAGCAAGGAAATAAAAATTACATCAGAAATCAATAAAATTGAAAAAGGAAGTTAATAGAGAAAAAAATATTAAAACCAAAAGCTGGTTGTTGGAAAAGAATAATAAAATTGAAAAACATCTAGATTAACTAAGAAAAAGAGAGAGAAGAGAGAAGATACCAATAACTTTCTAAAACCAAAACATCACATGTACAATCAACAGATAACAAAGTAATATTATGAACAACTTACTGTTCACTAATTTGATGATTTAGATAAAATGGATTAGTTTTTTTAAAGGCACAATCTATAAAACTTCACACAAAGAGAAATAGATCGTATGAATAGGATGATATTTATTACAGAAATTGAATAAATTATTAATAACCAAAAACAGAAAACACCAGGCCCAGATTGGTTCATCAGTAAATTCTACCAAACATTTAAGAAAGAAATTTGACCAATTCTCTGCAATCTCTTTGAGAAAACAGAAACCGAGGGAATATTTCTTAACTTCTCCTATGAGGCCAGCGACATCCTAATACCAAAATTGGACAAATATGACAAGAATGGGAAACAACAGACTGGTATCTCTCATGAACACAGATGCAAAAATCCTCAATAAAATCATAACACATCAAGCCAACAACATATAAAAAGAACTATACACCAAGACTAAATGGGATTTATTCCAGGTATGTAAGACTTGTTTAACTTTTGATAATCAATATAATCCATCACATCAACAGGCCAAAGAAGAAATGATGATATCAAGAAATTTGATGGTGGCGCCTGGGTGGCTCAGTTGGTTAAACATCTGACTTTGGCTCAGGTCCTGTAGTTCATGGGTTCAAGCCCTGCATTGGGCTCTGTGCTGACAGCTCAGAGCCTGCTTTGGATTCTGTGTCTCCCTCTCTCTCTGCCTCTCCCCCACTTGTACTCTTTCTCTCCCTCTCTCTGTCTCAAAAAATAAAATAAAATAAAATAAAACACTTAAAAAATTAATAAATGTGATAAAACATTTGGCAATATCTAAAACTCACTCTTGATAAAAACTTTCAGGAAACCAGTAATAGAGTAGATCTTCCTCACTTTGAGAGAGAACATCTATATAAAAAATCTATAGGTAACAACATACTCAATGGTGATAAACTAGATTTCCCTCTCAGATCAGGAACATGACAAGGATGTCCCTTCTCACTCCTCCTCTTCAACATATTCTTGAACTCTTAGACAAAGCAATAAGAAAAGAAAAGAAAAGGAAAGCAAAGGTATACCATTTGGGAAGGACAAAATTAAACTGTCTTTATCTGCAAATGATGTGATTGTCTATACAGAAAATAACAAAGAATCAATGCAAGAGCTCCTGGAATTAATATGTGACTATAATAAGGTTTTAAGATACAAAGTTAACACACAAAATTGATTGTTTTTCTGTATACAAGCAATGAACTATTGGATTTTGAAATTAAAAACACTTTTGCATTAGCACCTCTGAAAATGAAATACTTAAATATAAATCTTACAAAATATGTACAAGCTTGATATGAGGAAAACTAGGAAACTCTGATGAAAGAAATCAAAAGAAGTAAGTAGAGAGATATTCCATGTGCATGGATATAAAGACTTAATACTGATCAAATGTCAGGTCTTCCCAACTTGGTCTATTGATTCAATGCAATCAATACTGGAATCATACTCTGTATAATTTCAATTTCTATAGATTGAGCTATTTTTATGGTTGAGAATATAGTCTGTCTTGCTTAATGTTCCATGTATACTTCAAATGAATGTGTATTTTGCTGGTCTTGTGTTCTGGAAATGTCAGTTTGGTCAGCCTGGTTGACAGTTTGTTAACGTTGATAGTTACATTATATGTTAAGGTCTTCCACATTCTCACTGCTTTTTTTTTCTACTTCATTGATTAGTAAAGAGAGGGATTTTAAAGTCTCTAACTAGAATTTACAATTATTTTTAAACAGTGGATTTATCTGTTTTTCTTTTCAGTTTTATCAAGTTTTGCTTTGTGAAGAAGTCCTCTTCTTAGGTACAAACTCATTTACTATTGTCATGTTTTTTAGTATCAATTATACGACTACTTTTCAGAATTTAATACCTTTCTTCATTCCTGGTAGTATTCCTTATTATGAATTGTAGTTTGTACTATATTAATATAACCACTACATCTTTCTTTTGATTAATCTTTGCATAGTACATCTTTTATCACATACTTTTAACATGTGTATATTTTTATATTTAAAGTAGTTCTCTTTTAGGCATCCCATAGCTGGGTCTTACACTTTATCCAATTTGACAAGCTCTGTCTTTTTTAACTGTGTAAATTAAATAATTTATATTTATTGATACAGTTCGATGTACACCTACCACTTTTTCATTGTTTTCTATTGGTTCTAGCTGCCCTTTGTTTCTTTCGTATCTCTTCTTCGATCTTCTTTTTTAATTAAGCACTTTTTATTATCCCACTTTATGTCTACTCTTGGCTCATTATTTATAGTTATTTAAATCAATAGTTGCTATATGGTTTACAATATACATCATCTGCAGTCTTTCTTCACATCTGGTAAAAAAAAATACATCCTTAAAATTCCCAGTTGACCAACTACCATTTCTGATTTAATGTTTTCATATTTTTCTAGAGTGGAGTCATTTCCATTATATCTATTAAGTAGCAAAAACAATAATTAATTTACTAATATTTATTAAACATCTATTATGTGTCAGATAGTTTGCTAACTTACATGGAGCATGCCATTTTATATATATAACTCTACAAGGTAAATATTATTGTTATCTCCATTTGATAGCTCACAGAATTGAGGCATAAAGTGACTTACCCAAAATTATACATCCTTGTGATATTTGAAGTCAGTCAGTCTAACCCAGAGTTTGTGATCTCAATCAATACAATACAGTTGCTGACACATAGTCAATTTATTAATTGTAAAAACTAATAGTATTTTTGGTTTGTTTTCTAAAATTCCCTATGGGAAAAAAATTGTCACAAATGGCAACTTGTTCATTTCCTTCTTACTAACTAATATTTTTGTCTCATATCTTACCACATTTGCCAGTACTCTCAGAAAAATAAAAACAGAGGGCACCTGGGTGGCTCAGTTGGTTAAGTGTCTGACTTCAGCTCAGGTCATGATTTCATGGTTCACGGGTTTGAGCCCCACATCAGGCTCTGTGCTGATAGCTCAGAGTCTGGAACCTGCTTCAGATTCTGTGTGTGTGTGTGTGTGTGTGTGTGTGTGTGTGTGTGTGTCTGCCCCTCCTCCACTCATACTTTGTCTCTCTCTGTCTCTCAAAAATGAATAAAAGTTTTTACCCAAGGGATACAAGAGTGCTGAAGCATAGGGGCCCTTGTACCCCAATGTTTATAGCAGCACTTTCAATAATAGCCAACTTATGGAAAGAGCCTAAATGTCCATCGACTAACAAATGGATAAAAAAGATGTGGTTTATATATACAGTGGAATACTATTTGGCATGAGAAAGAGTGAAATATGGCCTTTTGTAGCAACGTGGATGGAACTGGAGGGTACTAAGCTAAGTGAAATAAGTCAGGCAGAGAAAGATAGATACCATATGATTTTACTCGTATGTGGATCCTGAGAAATTTAATGGAGGACCATGGGGTAAGGGAAGTGGGGGAAAAAGTTACAGAGAGGGAGGGAGGCAAACCATAAGAGACTCTTAAATACTAAGAACAAACTGAGGGTTGATGGGGGGTGGGGAAGAGAGGAAAGTGGGGGGTGGGCATTGAGGAGGGCACCTGTTGGGATGAGCACTGGGTGTTGTATGGAAACCAATTTGACAATAAATTATATTTAATATAAAAAATGAATAAAATGTAAAAAAAAGGAAAATGGTATTAAAAAGAAATGTGTCTTTTATTCTTGGTATTAAAGTGAATGTTTTTATGTTCTTCAGTTTATTAAGATTTTTAATGGTGACAAATGAGTATAAGTTATTGAATGTTTGATAAACTTTTCTTATTTCTCCGTTTTTTCTGTTTTATAAATCTATTACAATCACATTATTAAGTATACTGACAAAAATTTCTAAAGAGAAGGAAAATTATTAGGAACAAGTAAAATAAACATTCTCTAACTGAATGCAAAAAAATATATTCACCTATCAATATAATGGCATGTAACTTGAGCATTCTTTCCAGTAGAGAATTCAATCAATAATAACATTCAATAAATTTTTACTAACTACCTAAATGGGCTAGAGAATTTGCACAGTTCATAATGACTAACATTATCTTCCATATGTCAAGTGCCGAAAAGACAGAATTTTACCCAATGTTCAAATGGTGGCATTATATTGCTGCAATCTGTTCTATAACCAAATCCAAAAGTTGATTTGATAATTTTAGTGAAGTAGAGCTGAGTCCAGAACATAATCTCATGAAACAGATTTTAAATTCTTGTTTGTAATGCAGCCATTGTATGTGACACCTAATACATCAGAATGGTTAAATGGCAGATTCTTAGAATATTAGTATCTGCAGGTTGCCAGGAGCTCTATGGGTTAGGGATGCTTGGGTGGAACTTCTTACATAGTAAAGGAATATCCATGATCTTTGTCATATTGCTGCCTTCTTCTTCTTCTTTTTTGAGAGAGACAGAGAGACAGAGACAGAGACAGAGGGCAAGGGAGGAGCAGAGGGAGAGGGAGAGAGACAATCCCAAGCAAGCTCTATGCCCAGCTGGAGCCTGATGTGGGGCTCGATCTCACAACCCTGGGATTGTGAAATCAAGAGTCGGACATTCAACCGACTGAACCAACCAGGTGCCTCTCCATGATCTTGTCTTCTAAATATTTATTCCCATGAGGAGGTCTTTTATATAGCACCAATAAGAATGAGTGGATGTGAGAATACACTTAGATTAAAAACTAAGCAAATAATAACACTTCATTAATTTCTTCTTCCTCCAACTGACTCAGGGAAGATCAAAAGAATTGGGCATGTTGAACACATATGATTACACAGACATTCTATAACTGTATCACATGCTCATCTCTCTATCAAGACTGATGGCTCCCTGAAGGTGACACAGATATCTATATCTGTATCTACACACACATACATGCATGCACACACACACACACAGATATACTTCTAAGTACACATATGTGTATTTTTTATTTGAATAATAAGATGGTTGAAAATCAATGGTGGAACCCCAGATATACAACAGAGCTACACAGATAGATCCCAAAACAAATTTCTGAGCAAATTTTCCAGTTATCCTCTAACTGGATATCCTGTAACTGGGCTGCATTATCCTTATACTGTAGCTACCAGCCACAAGTGGCCATTTAAATTATACTTCAGTTAGTTAAAATTAAATAAAATGTAAGGGGCACCTGAATGGCTCAGTCAGTTGGGCATCTGACTCCCATTTAGGCTCAGGTCATGATCTCACGGTTCATGAATGCCAGCCCTGCATCGGGCTCTGGGCTGGCAGTGCAGCACCTGCTTGGGATTCTCTCTCCTTCTCTCTCGGCCCCTGCCCTGCTTGTTCTGGCTCTCTCTCTCAAAATAAATAAACTTTAATAAATACATACATAAATAAATAAATAAGTAAAATTTAAAATTCATTTCCTTACCCACACTAGCCACATTTCAAGTGCTCAACAGCAGATGTAACTAGTAGCCAACGTACTGGGCAGTACAGATACAGAATGCTTCTGTCTTCACAGAAAGCTTTATCGGATGGCACTGCCCTAAGGATAACAGATAGTCCTCCTTCAGCACTCAGTGAGAAGAAATCCTACAAAAGTGTTACAACATTTCAAATTCTTCTTCACACAGATTTGACCATGAAGACTCAAGTCTTAACATAGAGGGCTTTCAGCCACAGAACAATTGATTTTTCACAATATTAGCTGGAGAGTGTTAAAGCAATAATGCCCCTGGGCCACTTCTGAATTATGACCACCAGAGGAATGTTTAATGATGCTAAAGTGGGAAATTCATGGTGCTGCAAAAATGGACGATCATTTTTTTTGCTTGCATCTCAAATAGGCAGCAACTCTTCATATGAAAAGGAGTTCAAAGCTCTATACAATCGCCAAAGCAAAGGTAACACATATTAGGCAGAAGTAATGCAGTTGTTGGGGTGCCTGTGTGGCTTAGTCTGTTAGGCATCAGACTCTTGATTTCAGGGCAGGTTATGATCTCATGGTTCGTGAGTTCAAGCCCTGCATCGAGCTCTGTGCTGACAGCACAGAGCCTGCTTGGGACTCTCTCTCTCTCTCTCTCTCTCTTTCTCTCTGCCTCTCCCCTGCTTGAGTATTCTCTCTCTAAATAAATTAACTTGGAAGGAAGGAAGGAAGGAAGGAAGGAAGGAAGGAAGGAAGGAAGGAAGGAAGGAAGGAAGGAAGGAAAAACAGTTGTTAAAGACAACAAGAGTTGAAACATTACTCAACAATAGCCTGCACATAGAGCTTACTGCAGAAAAGCAAAACCATGCATAAACATAAACTAATTGAGACTCCTTAGTTGAAACAAGACTTTTAGCAAGTACATAAGCAATACACACATATATATGTACATACATATATACATACACACATGTGATTTAGTAATAGAGCCCTGAAGAAAGACATGGCCACAAAAAAGCAGTTTGCATCTCTTGGAACAAACAGTACATAGGATACAATAAAAATATCCAACAGTATTTTTTAAGCTGTGTGGCTTCAGGTTATCATCTTTTCCTTAATGAGCAAAATCAGCAAGTTGATATTAAACACAAATATATATATATATGATTTTGTGTACTGGGTTCTGTCATTTTCAAAATACCTCTTTTTTTTAATCTTCAAACACTTCTTCATTGAAGAACATTTAGTTTTTATTCTAAAAAAAGACTGGATTGAATACAATCTATCTGTTGATAAGAATCAAAATTCTTCTTTCTAGAGGAGAAAAAGCCAACACCTTTCCTCCCTTTATAGAATTCCGGTGAGATTTATTTCTGTGTGTTTGTGTATGTACATGTGTGTATGCACTACAATCACATAGATTTCCCTACATATTGTGAAGACACTACCCATTTTTGCTGTGGTTGAAGTAGGAAGGAGGACAAACTTTCAGGAAGTGACTATAAATATACTGAGGGTTTTTTTAGCAGCAATGAGAATTACCATTATATATAGGTTCTATCTCAAGATGTAAATCATTAAAAAGTATGTCAGACGATGTCATCCCTTATTATACTCATGAAAATGTTGAGATCTCCTTGCTTACTTCTTGCATGTGATCATGCCACAGTAGAATACAGGTGAGAGAGAACAAAAACATCAAAGAAGGCAAGCCAAATTCACCTCCATTAGCCGAAGAACCATTTGAAATAAGTTTTTTTTTTTGAATTATGTACGATGATAGCAACATCCATTCCAAAAGAATGGTAACTTAAAGATATAAGTAGAGTAAGAGTTAAATGTTAGGTTTATGAATTTGCAAAATATTTCACTCACACACAACTTTCCGACAGTATAGTGTCATTCAATGTCCTTTCAGATGGGTGAGATTTCATAGCAGTGCAAATTTTATTCCTTCTCATTCACTACCCTCTGCAGCTGTATTCTTGGCACTGAAGTTCCTTCTTCTGAGGTTGGACAGTATGATTTAAAGCATGGCTCTCTCCTTATTCCCTATATTAATTAGTCTGCCTGGCTCAAGAAAGTTGCTTGCCAAGGAACATTTTAATTGGGCGTGAATTTCTGTTAACTAACTAAGTCGATGTTGGTGGCCCTAAAGTTTGGTGCTGATATATACAGATGACCCAATATCACGGAACCTAGGTCTGGCTGGAAATTTTAGTTTCCTTCAATGGCTGTTGAATGAACATATTTCTCTATAATGAGAAGCATTATATATTATCGTAGAGTTGTTAAAGTCTATACCCAGTGTCCACATAAACCTCCCAGTACTTATGAAAACCTACACAGTGATCCTAGATCCCAGACTTTTGGCTACATTAGGGTTTTACAGAGTATAGTTACCTGCTCGGACAGGGTGTTGGGTTTTTTTTTAAACACTGAGCTATTGCACCAGAAGCTTACCAGAGTGAATGGGCCTTTATACGAAGGAATATAATTTATTAATAGTAGCAGCAACACTTTCAAAGCATCTATACACATATATTGTATTAGGTGTCATGAATGTAGGGTATTTGATGTGCAATAATTACAATTAAAAAATTGTAACAATTCACACCCTAAGAAAATATACTGTATGTACTGTTAAGGAAATGCAAATTTCTGTCTACACTCCGCTATACCTGATTCCCTTTTTGAGGTCCTTTTGCATTTAAAACGTCAAAAACAGACTGCAACCTGGAATGTTTGAAAATAGCGGAGAAAATGCATTGACTTTGAAGCTAAATAGAACTAGGTTTCAATTATGGCTCTGCCACTTAGTGACTGTATGACACTGAGGAAGTGTTGCAACTTTGCTGAGCCCTTTACCTTATATATAAAATACTGTTATAAAATTCTACATCACATAGTTTGTAAAGACAAAGGAGGCCCTATGTACATCATAACTGAAACAGATTGTGGCTTTGAGCAAACATGCAGCATATGGTTGCCCTGTTATTCTTTTCAAGTTACAATGAACACATACACACAACATACACACATCCTTCTCCAAAAGGTCTGGACATACTACTGAAGTCTTCTGGACACAGCAGCTGGCCACGCTTGTACTGAGTGGTACACACAAAGTGTATTTAACAAATATTTGCAAAGATCTGCTTGCCGACCTAAATATGATCTCCCTTTTGAAGTCCAAAAGGACTCTTCAGGTGAGCAAGATTAAAAATTACATATTTCGTGGTTATTTTCTACAAGCCTCCCATTTCTGTGCTTACATTTCATGTAAACAACAGGATCCACAGTATGTGGTAATATATCCTTTTAAGGTGGCCTTATCACAGTTACCTAAATCTAGCAGATTCACTATTTTGTAAAGGATACAAAATACACATGCAAGCATGCACGCGCGCGCGAGCACGCACACACACACACACACACACACACATATTCATGGATCAAACTTCCCAATGGTTTTATCGTTAATTTATGGTAGAGAATTTTGTCCTGCTTTTCTCATTTCTCATTATATACATAAGAGGGCTTGCAAAACAAGGCCTATCTCATTCTTTTAAATGCGTTGAAATTACTATCTGTATTCCTTTGCATTTTTTTTTTAACATTAGATAAATCCTTCCACATCAGAACTCAGTACAGAGGAATCCTCCTATAATGCATCTGGAATCGTATCACATCACAGAATGAATTCAACCTAAGCACAAAGCTCATTTTTCTCTGAACCATCTCCTTTGCAAGCAGAATGGGACCATCGAATGAGATAAGGAATGTTAGTTCGTTATCACTCATGTAACAAATCTCTTAATAATACAGAATAGCACGTTGGTTATTTCTAGTGCCAATATTAGGACGGTAATGAGAAAAGAAAAGCATTATATATTCATTCTCCTGACAGGTATTACAATAAGATTGGGGACAGACAGAAAAATTAATCAATTCCACTTGGCCAAAAGGGAAATAGAAATGGTAAGAACGGGTTTGGAAAGAGGAACATAAAAAAAAAAAATCCACTCTGCTGGAACAAGTTCAATTCCTGTCCACTTCTGAAGCCTCTTACCAGGCTCTTCTTGGAATCTATTTAAATTCCTGCTCCTTACTCTCAGGGTCTTCTATTGATTGGCACCTCGTTGAAAAGAACCTCTGCTAGTTACCCTTCCTGAGCCAGCCCTGTAGCAGGACCCCAGGGCACAGATTCCCTCTACCTCCTGGACCAACTCTTCTACCAGCAGCCCCAGAATGGAAGTAGAGGAAATGGCGGCGTGTGGTGGTGGGAAGGGAAGGATTCTTAAGTGTGGATCCAAAGCCCTGGTGTCGAGAATCTTACTAACCATCATCGGAGGGACTTCATCACATGATGTTTCTAATTACAATGGGAGAAGATATCTTGGTGAATCTGATTACCTTTAGCGGAGACTAGATTTTATCCTTCACTGTAATGGTGCAGTTATCAAAGAATTAAAAAGTAAAGCTATAGGCTTATGTTTATGTTTATGCTTCAAAAACTGAGCTAGTGGCTTATTTGGGTGGGTTTTAGGAATTCTGAGAGTATTACATTATCCAGACCAACAGAAAGTCTTTCTTTGTGTTTTGAAACTATTCTTTTGAATTTTACAATGTTTAATGTATGTTCCTCTATTTTTTTAAGTTTACTTATTTATTTTGATAGTGTGTGTGTGTGTGTGTGCACGGGGGAGGGGCAGAGAGAGGGAGACAGAGAATCTCAAGCAGTCTGCGTGGAGCCAGCAGCAGGGCTTGAACTCCAAAACCATGAGATCACGACTGAGCTGAAAACAAGAGTCATAGGCTTAACTGATTGAGCCACCCAGGCACTCCTTTGTTCCTCTATGTTTAGCATAATTTTTGCTTTTTGTCCTTTTTAACTGGCCTTTGTAAATTCAGGGATAGTGGAAGAGTAACATAATTAAAAAATAATTCTGTGAATATAGCCCAGGACTCTCAGAACTGTTCAAAATTAAACTTATTAAAAAAAAATAATGACATCACCAAAAAAGAGAGAAAGAGAGAAGAAAGAAAGAAAGAAAGAAAGAAAGAAAGAAAGAAAGAAAGAAAGAAAGAAAGAAAGAAAGAAAGATAGATGTATGGCACAGTTCAGCTTGAGAATGCAAGGTCTTTATTTTGGCCAGAAACAAAAACAGAAAAAGAATGGAGAGATTTTATTCAAAACCTGCATTTGTCTGGATTGTTTTTTTTATTGCTATTGTCCACTAAGAGTAAGTCGCTTTTGTGATACCAACTGCCATCAAATCTCCCAGTGCGACTCCGGGTGGTGGTGGTATTTCCTTCTCTTTTGATGCAGACGGTGCTGGGTTGAGAAGATACTGACAGGGAAGACCACAGGAACTGGAGGTTATGAAAGGGAGGCCCCAGGGAACTTGTCAGAAATGCTACTGAATCAGAGGCTCTGGGGTGGATCCCGGCAGCCAAGTTGGGCGAGCCCTCTGGCTGATTCTGATGCCTGCCACAGTTTGCGAACCACTGATCTAAACCACTCTCAAACATTCACGACGAGGATCGGGAAAGAGGGAAAATCACGAGTCCCTCACAGCCATGACAGCTGCACTTCTGAATTGTTGTCTAAATACAGATTGTGACATCATAGAATGACTGCACCATGAGTACTGAGTTTTGTTATTTGTGAAAGAAACCTGAGCCTATCAAAGGAAACAAAAACACGTTAAGTTTGATCATTCAGTAATTGTAATTCACACAGTCTGATGTAAAAATACATAATATTGATAAATGGGTATTGCATGAAAAAAATACACTTAGCAGGTTAATTTTTTTTAATGCTTATAAATTGGGATTCTTCTACCTCGAAGCAAGATATAAAGCTATACCATTGAGTTAGAATTAGTTTTAAAATATGTCTGATGTGTTTAAAATAACATGTCACCATGAGGTCTCGTGACATGCCATCAAAATAGCACATACCACTTCTGTAGTAACCTTGCATACAATTGTCAAGGAGTGAATGAACCGGGCATCCTATCTTTGCACTTTATTCCATAGGAAGGACTCCCTGCTTTCTGGGATAACTGGAAGCATACTGCGGGGCTCAATAAAAGCAATTGTGGACCTGGAGCTTCTCATGGTTAAAGTGAGGATGCTTTCAGAAGTAAGTATCAAAGAGTTCACCTCAAAGTCCACTTCAAAGCCCAGTCACAGTACGTCCCCAAATGCTTAAATAAATAGGGGATGTTGTGGTCCATTGGAACACGGTAAATTCAAAGAGCCATTAGTCTGGGATCTGTACCAAAAAGGGCATAGATAGCATTGTGTTCATTTACAGGAAAAGGTTACATATTTATAAGTTTCAAGTATTTACTTTTCAAATTGGATAAAACCCAAATGACAGTTATAATCAACACCTGAGTTATTCAGCACAAAATGTAGAGAGGTCTAGAGAGGATACATTTAGAATAACTGTCTCAGTCCCTTCAGGCTACTACAACACAATGTCATGCACAGTGGCTTACAAACAACAGAAGACTATTTATCATGGTTCTGGAAGCTGGGAAGTTCAAGATCATGGCACTGGCAGATTCAGTGCCTGCTGACAGCCTTCCTCCTCAGAGATGGCATGTTCTCCCACGGTGTCCTTATGTGGTAGAGGGAGCAAGGGAGCCTCCACTGGACTCTTTCACAAAGGCACTAATTCCATTCGCTAGGGCTCTGTCCTCATGGCCTACTCACCCTCCAAAGACCACGTTTCTAATACCATCATCTTCAAGGTTAGGATTTCATCACAGAAATTTTGGCGGCGGGGGGGGGGGGGGGGGGGAGGGGACACAACCATTCAGACCATAGCAATTATGCTTTAGGAAATCTATTGTTTGTGTCATTTTCAGGTGTAACAGTGTTAAAGAATTGATAAGAGTGATAGTATATTGCGTTAAAATAGAGAAGATAGGTTAGATAATACGTATATTACATATATCTTATGATTCATTACATAAAAGATAAAATTATGTAGTTCTGTATGCCTGGGATTATTTTGTTTGTTATATTTTACTGGGGAATGGAACACTATCAACTCGATATAACTAGACTAAACATGACAGGGGCAGGAGGAACATGTTTTAGGCTGAAAGGTACTGGGTCACACAGGTGTGACACAGAGGAAGAAAAAATATTGGCACACTTGCAACCATTAAAGAGAATGAGAGACTGCAGGGGAGTTTTAAAACATGTACAGAACACAAGACTGAAGCCATATGGGAAAGCATTTGTGGATAAAAGCATGCAAAATCAACAAGTTCTCAGTTATATTCCTCACCAGTTACATCTTCACCATAAACATATCGTCTGCCTTACAACTGCTCTCTTCATTGCACTCACGTTCCTTTTCAATAGCGGCAAGATTTGACCCCAGGAGTATAAGATAAGGGGATGAGAGACTCATCCGAGTCATTAGTTTAGGTACAGGTGGATATGAAGTCCTTTCTCTCAGGACATTTTCTGAGAAAGAATGCATTCATTAAAATTGAACAGCAAGTAATTTCAGAGCCCCATCTTCACTCAGAAGACTACTCATTTATGAATGGTTTACCAGAACTGCTTTAATTTGCATTACCCTGCTCTATTTCCAGTGGATTGAGAAAATGATGGACATAGTCCAGCAGAGTTTTCCCAAACAATTTTTTTAAGAATTTTCTAGATGTGTTAAGATGATTGGGAAAAAAGAAAAGTGTAGACTCCTATCTTCTGGGGAAACTAGTAATCGAATGACCAGCAAGACTTGGCAGTCCGAACAGGATGCTGTTCTTTGAAGTTCTATTTGGCAAAGCTTCAAAACTGGTGAGTGGCTAATAGAGAGGTCTACTCTCCTTTACCGCAATCTTGGGGCCAGATGTACTTGAGAATTCAGATAATTTTTCAGATATAAGAAAGCTTATAGCACATTTGCTTTATAGCATATAACTATTCACAGATGGGTCTGAGGGAGCAGTCTGTAATCAAACAGATTAACATTTCTGCAAGGATATGTGTGTGTGTGTGTGTGTGTGTGTGTGTGTGTGTGTGTGTGTATAAAGTCACACTAAGTTGTATAAATATAGACTCTTCATGTGACCTCAAGGTAGGTGTTGCCTCCAAATGAGGTGTCTCAAACTTCTGAAAAAAGATTCAATTTTTAGAGATTTTTGGACTTTGGAAAACAGCTAAGGAATATTCAACCTGAAGAACAAAAAATGATTGTTATTTACTACAAGTACTATTACCACTGTTCATGTCACTACTACCACTGTTTATTATATGACAAATGCTTTCAAAATCCTCACCATAATCTTTTAGATGCATCATAAAACCTCATTTTAAGAAATTAAGAGTCAGATACCCGGTAAGGAGCTGAGTCGAGATGTTATTCTATGAATGTCCAATTCAAAAGGCACCTGAATCTTGATTTCAGCTTAGGTCATGATCTCATGGTTTGTGGGATGGAGCAAGCCCTCGTTTGGCTCAGCCTGCACTCACAGAGCATGCTTGGGAATCTCTTTCTGCCGCTCTCTCTCTCTCTCAAAATAAATAAACTTAAACATATATCATATATATATATGAGACATATATGATATATATATGTATACATATGATATATATATCATTTCCACTATCTATCTTCCCCTTTTCATTGAACACATATTTATTGAATGCCTACTATGTGTCAGGCATTTCTCCTGACACTGGAGAGACAATAGGGAACAAAACAAATGTTCTATGGTCAGGGAGGCTATATTGTAATGAGGGTGGCAGAATTAGACACATAAAAATAGATTTTAAACAACTGCAAAGTAGTGATAAAAATCATGTAGGATAAGGAAATAATTAGTAATGATGAGGAGACACGGACATATTTGCTACAGGGTCCCAAGTAAAGGCCTCCGAAAGCCTGTGAGCTAAGACATGAATGAGCAAAGAAGTGTGGTAACTGGGGAAGAGCATTCCAGGCCAAGGGAAGAGGATATGCAAATGGTCTGAGGTGTAGGGCAGCCAGATAAAATACCAGTGCGTTCCATGTGATGCCAGTGTGTTCCTGTGTGTTGTCAGTGTTCCCCATGTACTATGAAGAACATATTTCTACTGAAAAGTTATTTGCTATTTATCTGAAATGCAAACTTAAAGGGTTGTCCTGTATTTTTAATTTTTCCATCTGGCAACGTCACTGAAATGAAAATGTGTTTATCCTATTACAGGGATAGCAAAGAGGCTGAGCAAAGAGGTCAAAGCAGCTAGAACAGAGTGACCTGGAAGAAAGAAGTTGAGAAAGATACCAGCTGGTATGGAAGTCACCAGCCACATGTGGCCAGTGAGCACTTGAAACGTGGTAGGCCAGCACTGAGATGGGCTTTGAGTCTAAAATGCATCTGAATGCCAAAGACTTGGTATGAAGTTAAAGAAGAAATACCTCAGTAATAATTCACACTGATTACATGATGAATTGATAATATCTAGGATATACTGGGTTAAAGTACTTTATTGAAATTAACATCACTTTCTTCGTTTTATTATTTAATGTTTCTACTACAAACTTCAAAATGACATATCATTATTGGACAGCGCTAATGACAAAGGGAATGGCTAGGCAAGGAAGGAGACCATGCTGAACCTTAAAGACCATGGTAAGGACTTTGGAATTTACTTGAGAGGGATGGAAAGGCATTGGGGGGTTTTAAGCAGAGAGTGATATGATCTGACATGTATTTTTTTAATGTTTATTATTTTTGAGAGAGAGAGAAAGAGAACGGGCAAGGGAGGGACAAAGAGAGAAGGAGACAGAGAATCTGAAGTGGGCTCTGCCCTGACAGCCTGATGTGGGGCTTGAACTCACGAAATGTAAGATCATAAGCCGAAGTTGGGACTCTCAACCGACTGAGCCACCGAGGTGCCCCGGTCGGACGTATTTTAAAAGAATGACTGGAATTGCAGTCTTCAGTCCCCTCCAACAACCCCTGAACTAAGGTGTCTTAAATACAAATGCTTCTTCTTAGGCATTGCCTACTGTTACAATCTGCAGAAATCAAGTTTACTCTCACCTTGCCTCCCAGGTCCCAGCTAAGTCATCACATATTGGTTGCAGTCTACCAGCCCAGTGGACATTTGGCCTGGGTTCTAAATCCTGCTTTTCAGAGTCACTGATTCAAAAATATTCTTGGAGTACCTACGTGGGCCAGGCACTACTCTAGATGCTAGAGATAGAGTAGAAAAGGAAAAAATCAATGAAAGTTACGTCTCATGGGGTTTATATTTTAATGGAGACAGTCTGTAAACAAAATAAAAATGAAATAAAAAATGAACAAATATTTACAGTATGTTAGATTTAAAGTGGTATAGTAAAAAGTTAAAACAATGGTTAGGGAGTTCCAGAGTGAGTTATTTTCAGTTTAAATAGAGTAATGAGTTGGAAGGCGGCACATGAAGGAAGGGAGGGAGGCACCCACATGGATACGGGGAGAAAGAGAGTTTCAGGCCTAGAAAGCAACTAGCACCGAGGCTCTGAGACTGGATTGTGCTTGGTGTGTTGGAAAAACAGCAGGGGGGACAGGCTGTCTAGGTGGTGAGCAGGTGGGACAGTAAGAAACACAGTATGCTGTGACAAAACCACCTACTTCACGGTTCCCTCTTGGATGACAAAGTCTGTTTAAGAAGGTTTAGTACAATTTGAATCAGGACAGAACTTTCGAGACACATATGTTCCCAATGAACGTAGCCTTCATGATTGATCTTTGCAGCTCCAGAATGCCCCTCGGATGCACCACCACAGGAGGTCAGATGTTTCTATCATCACTGTCCATGTCAGAACTTTTATTTTATTATTTAAGTTTTATTGTATTTATTTTGAGAGGGGGAGAGAGAGATTGTGTGTGAGAGCAAGGCAGGGCAGAGAGAGAGGGAGAGAGAGAGAATCCCAAGCAGGCTCTGCACCATCAGAGCAGAGCCCCATGTGGGGCTTGAACTCACCAACCAAGAGATCATGACCTAAGCTGAAGTCGGATGCTAAATCGACTGAGCCACCCAGGTGGCCCCATATCAGAACTTTTAAAATGAGTGCGCTGTGAGCTTTCCTGACCCTCTGGGAAGATGGGCAAGAAGCAAGCAGGGGGCATGACTTTTCAGAGAAAGTTCCATTTGAGAGGCAAAATGAGACTGTGATTTTTGTTGAGGGAAGCAGATTGGAAACACAAAGGGAATTTCAAAAAAAAAATTGTATTCATCAAACAAGAATAGGCTAATAGGAAAAAAGAACCAATTAGAGAATTGAGAAATTATACATGCCATTGTCAAAATAAGAAGTTTGTTAAATAGACTGATTAGGATAGGACATTGCATGGTATGTTTTAGATGCCAGTAAGTGGTAACCAAAAAAGAATAATAGAGCAGGATAAGTGGGATCAGGAGGGCCATGTGTGGGAGGGAAGGGGCAGGAGGGAACAGCTAGACAAAGGCCCTCATGCAGGAACAGGATAAGGAGGCCAATGTGGCTGTAATTTTGCCCTGTACCTAGTATTTCACAATCAAAAAGGTTATAGGGAAGCAGAGGACCTCTGTGGGACCCCTGGGTAATCAAGGACCCCTTAATGTGCATCTGTGTGCAACAGGAGGATGGAACAAGGAATAAGGAGACATTATGCAAAAGAAGAACCATTTAAAAGGGACAGAAGACTCTTTGGGGGAAGAAATATGAAAGCAAAGAAGGCATGTGAATTGTCCCAGTACACGCTGGCCCAATGACCCATCCGATACCCACTAAGTGTCACTGTGGCCTGCTCTCAGGAATTCCCAAGCTAACCCTGGAGAAGGATATGCATGCTGGTGGAGAAAGTGAGACTCCACTGGTGTAGAATCATGGAGATAACTGAAATCAGCATGTTGCAGATGTGTTCTGGGGACATGTCCCTTTATATGTTTTGTGATAAAATGCTCCATTTTATCAGTATTTTCCATTTGGAAAACACTGCCGACTATACCCCTATCTTAGAAATTCCTAATTCAGGGGCACCTGGGTGGTTCAGTCGGGTAAGCAATTGACTCTTGATTTCAGCTTAGGTCATGCTCTCATGTTTTGTGAGATTGAGCCCCACATCAGGCTCCACGCTGTTAACCAGGGATTCTCTCTTAACTCTCCTTCTCTCTCTCTGCCCCTCCTGTTCAAGCTCTCTCTCTCTCTCTCTCTTCCTTTCTCTGCCCCTCCCTTGCTCTTGTGCTCTCTCTCTCTCTCAAAAATAAATAAATAAACTTAAAAAAAATCCGAATTCACATTGGCACATTAAATGTTTTGAAATGTCCCCAAGTAAGAAACCTGTAGAACCTTGTTTAATCCACCATTTCCCAAATTTATTTGGAAAATAAACCCTTGTATTCATGTAACACATGTTCATATGTATCAGAATTAAGGATACGTAGTCTGTGTGAGAGAACAGCCTTTGGGTGGACTTGCCGGGCACAGGGACAGGCACAGGGACAGGAGAAGCACCCGTGCGCACTTTCCAGGCACCCCTTCACCCAGCACACTTGGGGTTTTAGCCCCACCGAAAATAATCTTGAACAAGAGCCCATCCAAACAGAGTGACCCTACCCCAGCCCCATGTATTCCCTTCACCCACTTCTTAACCCTCTTTGCCCCGATGGAGAGGAGAGTGATTAGTGATGTCTCCATCTCTCTCTCTCTCTCTCTCTCTCTCTCTCTCTCTCAATCCATCCTTGAAAATATTTACTTTCTCTTTTTTTTTCTCCTCTCACTGCCTAATTCTCCTCTATTAACCATTACCAAAAATTACCAAAAATGTAAATAAAATAAACCAGGCTATGACATCATCAGGGACTACCACCAAAGGAAAAATGTAAAATAAATTCTGTGGCAGGTGAGGTCACTGGCTTCACAAAACACAGAGGCCTCACAGAGAAGCTTGAAGAGCTGGTCAAACTAGAACAGACAGAGAACGGGAGTGGGGATTCAAGATGTCGCAGAGAAAACAGGCCATCAGTACCCAATCCTTTTGCTGTTTCCCTGTTAGTAATGATTTCCCCCCATGACTTTAAGTAACAGATTATGTATTTAATATGCACACATATGTTTTCCACAAACATGTTCATATCTGTCTATTCCATTGCAGATACCTTTTCTACATTAAATGTTCCAACAACAGTAGCATTCTCAGGTTCAGACGTTTAGTTTAGCTGAAGAAATGTCAAAACAGAGAAGAGAAGAGTTGTCTATTTCGTCTTAAGGCTTCTGAGTCAACAGGGGGATTGTTTTTATGAGTAGAAAAAAAAAACACTTTAAAAAAAAATAAAAGAACCTAGCACGGGCTTTTGATGTGTTGTGTCCTGCCACTACCTGGCCTGTGATAGTGACAAATTCTTTTAACCTCTGGGGTTTTGGTTTCCTCTTATGGGAAAAGGAAGCGATGATCTAAACCAGAAGTCGGCAAACGGCAAACAATTTGCCAAATCCAGCCACCGCCTGTTTTTATAAATAACATTTTACTGGAACGGAGCCACGCCCACTCATTTATGTATTGCCTATGGCTGGTTTCATTCCACAATGACAGAATTGACTAGAACTGAGTAGTTGTGACAGAGACGGCATGGTCTGTAAAGCCTAAAATATTTAGTCTCTGGCCCTGTAATACAGAAAAAAGTTTGCTCAGTAAGTTTCTGCCAGCTCTGACATCCTGTGATACAGCTTATTACCCCACAAGAGGCTTAATTGTTGTCATTGGAATACAGGTGTTAGGAGAGGAGTAAATGGCCTGAGCAAAGCCACCCCAATTTAAATATTTCATGCACCTTTAGCTGACTGCATTTGCCACCCACAGCATTTTGACAATGAACCACACACCAAATTGCTGTAGCCAGTGCCAAGGAAACACATTTGGAAAACAAAGCTTGCTTTCTGGTCCATGCCTTATGAAAATGTATGATGTGAATCGCTCTCAAATAAGGTGTGTGTTGTGCTGTGTCTCCAGCTTTGAATCCCAGAAACCACAACATTCTTCAACTCAGCCTCCTCCACAGAAGAGGGAGAGTTTGCCTTGCCAACCAGATGAACAAACTCTGACATTTTATTTATTTTGCTTTCTGGAAACACTCACTCAAAGGGAAAAGGGTCCCCAAATTTTCTGCAGCTGCTGTCTGGATCTTTACTTTTTATTTTTTATTTTTTAAATATACCCTAGGAAGCTGCCTGGGTGGCCGTGGAGAACAGTTGAATCAGCCTGAATTTCACATATTGGGTGCTTTGCACAGTTTACAGTGATCGGATTATCCACAGGGTCCTGGCCAGGTCTGGCAGCCCATTCACAGTTGCCTACTGCCTAGGATTTGCGACACCAACGGGATTTTCTGGGATGACGTTCTCCCCTTAACATTGAACTCAATACAATGAAAGACAAGCTACTATTCCAGGTTTGACATCAGAGAAGAATTCATTTAGAAAAATGTCAAAAACATAAAAACTCAATCACCAAACGATTACAGACCCTGAGCCTCAGAATCACAGAGAGATTCTAAATTGCCTAAGAGATCATTTTCCCATCATGTACATGTGCTTGAGGTGTGCATGTTCTGTTAAACAAGATACCAATTTCGCCGAAGTGCCAATTTTGGCTAATTAATAATTACACATAAAATGAAAAAAAAAGAAAAAAGAATGACAAGAAAAGTCAGTTGCACTGGGATTTCACAGCAGTTGAATAGAATATGTTACTGATGGATGCTGAGAGATGTTGATGAGTTCTTTGTGACCCAAAGTTGCCCCATTCATTCTCTTGTTTCATAGAGGGCACTGGACACTGGGACAGACCCTTGCAGGGATTGAAACAGGGCTATTCACATATATGCCACATCCCTACCCATTTTCTATATCAGGGTAATAATCTTGGGAGGAAAAAGAAGCATTTTGATAAGAACATAATTTGGAAGTTTAGGGCAACTTAGCTGACTGGATCATGCCTCTCCCCCCAAGAGACTGAGCACTTTGTACATCTGTGACCAGGGAGCCAGTCCCTGCCATTCTGTCCCTAAGAGGAAAAGGAGAGAAACAATGTGAGGGGGGAAGTCAAGAAAACAGATCCCACACCATCTCCAAACTCTACTTCCCCCAGCAACGTCCCCAGACTCTGAAGCGGCCCTTGCAGTGAGGAGGGGAGCAGGTCAGGGCAGGGCCCCACATTTTCTGCAAGCTGGTGCCTCACCTCCGATGCAGGTGATTGGAAACTGACACCCACTGAGTGCCAACTCCACACCAAGTACTCTGAATACTCTAAATACTGAATATTATTTCACGTAATTATTATAATGCTGCAAAGTTGGCATTTCTATGTGATGATTATCCCTGTTTCATGGGTGAGGGGATTTAGATTCAAATGAAGGAAACTGTCTAAAGTAATAGATTTAGTAGTGGCAAAGAAGAGATTTGGACCTAACTCAGTTTGGCTCCAAAATGTTTGCTAGTCCCACTACATTCCTCTGTGGGGAGAAGCCCTCTTCCTTCGGAGCCAGGCTTTCAAGAGAAAACCCTTCCCTTTCTCTGTTTTCCCGGAGGATGAGAGAACTCTCTAATGTGGAGTGGACAGGACCTGGTGTCATCTCCAGAAGTATCTTGGCTTTTGCCTCCAAACCCTCCCAACTCTGACTTAGAAGCTGTTGTGGCCTTGCTGGCCATGCCCTGGAACCACTCAGTGGATCAAGACCCGTGACAGTTTTAGCAGTTTATGGCATGCCAGTCTATAGTGATTCCTTGGAAGTCTTGCCATGTAGTCTTGCCAGCTGCTATGTAGATGTGTATGTGTGGTTCTGTGATACAGGTGACGGCTCTGCGGGAGTGTCACTTTGCCCAGGGTGCAGCTACGAGGCCCTGGCCACCCTAAAGAATAAAGAGGGGTCATCTCTTTATTTTCACTCTCCTGTCTCCCCGTAAGGCTATGGTTAACACTCCACTGCTCCCAGGGACGAGCTGTCGCTCCTGCCTCTATCATCGCATGGAGATGATGCTACAGCGGTCAGAAATCTCAGCAAGGCGGACACACAGGAGACAAGGGGAGTCTGTGAGTGAAAAGTTCAAGTTCTGTAGTCTTCAGAGAATTATTATTTCAAAGAATATGACACATGCACACACGTGTATATGTGTATACATGTAGGCAAAGAAAGCAAGAGGAAGGAATTTACGATCCTTCAGGAGGCCATTTTGATAACAAACTAATTATGATTCACATAACTTGGTTCTTCTAAAGTGTTTGAGTTGAAAGTAATTTCTTTGCAAAGGCAGGTGAGAAATCTGCCCCCCCAACCCACCACCTTGTCTAAACTTGAATTCTCTTTAGAAAATTTTATATAGAATGTACAAAGTACTTGATCTAAAGTGGTTCATCACGAATATCAAATGTGTGAGACTTGATTAATCAGATATGATAAAGACTAAGGCTTATCCGAGGAAGGGTTTGTCCACAGCCACTATTTCTCCACTCCAAAACTGGTGTCTTAAAGGACTCTCTGATCACCTCAAGCTAGAAAAAATAAATTTTGCAGACATAAATACAAGGATACCTGTGAAAATGGTGAAGCAGTTGTCTCTGTACATAGAAACTGAGGGGACAAGTAGGGTTGGAGGGGGATTTACCTACACACTTCTGTGTCTATTGGATTTCGAATCAGGTGCTTTGCTTATTCAAGTTAATTGAAATGAAATTTTAAAATTAATATTCAGTGTCACTATTTTTATTTACTATCTCTTTAAAAGGAAGCCATTTGTCTTATATTTATTCTCCTCATGTACTTGCTATGACCTTCAAGATCTTCAGAGCATCTCATTATTCGTTTCTTATCTCTGTCCACTTCCACTCACCGGCATGCTGCACCTGGAATGTTCTTCAGCACTTTTTACATGTTTATGCCATATGTCTATATCTGGATCGTGGGTCTCCAAGGGAGATTGCCAAGGAAGGTTGTATGAGTGTTGGTCTGCCTCTTACCAATTGTATACCCTTGTCCAAGTTACTAAAACCCTGTATAGGCTCAGTGGCCTCCTTTGTGAAAAGAAGACAATATAGTAATAAAATACTTTGTTGCATTATCAAAATGTTAAATAATAATATCTTGTTGATCTGTCAAAACATCAAAAATTTCCAGTGCTCCATACATAGTATTGACTCGGTAAATAATAATTAATATGCCTTTGTGTTTAGAACAATATATAATTCTCACACTTTACATTCTTAAATTTTACTAAATCGTGTTAATGTAAAAAAAAAGTCTGTGAATGAAGCAAATAGGAAATATGGAGAAGCATACAGACGGTGATAAGAATTGGAATAGATGGGCAAATGGCAGGTGTCTTCTAGAAATCACATTTCTTCTACTGCCTCTCTCAACTCCAGACAAAGTGGGAACCATGCATAAAAACTACAGACGACTGGAGTGCCTGGGTGGCTCAGGTGGTTGAGCACCTGACTTCAGCTCAGGTCACGATCTCACAGTTCGTGAGTTTGAGCCCTGCGTTGGGCTCACTGCTGTCAGCATGGAGCCTGCTTTAGATCTTCTGTCCCCCTCTCTCTCTGATCCTTCCCCACTCACATTCTGTCTCAAAAATAAGTAAACATAAAAAACAAAACAACAACAACAACAACAACAAAAACTACAGAAGACCATCTCCTTCCACCTTGTTTTTTCCTGGGTTGCTTTCTTGGTAAGTTGCCAAGCAGAATATGGAATCCAGGTTCTGTCATTTAAGATGCACTTTTCACCCTGGGTTTTCCTCACAGTCCTTCGGTTTTGATCTTTGGATTCCAGTATTCCTAATTACTTGGAAGTGATTCCCAGCCCTAGCAGAGCCCAGCCTCCATCATTAGCCACTTGCCTGTCTGGCAAGACTTGACCCAGAGAGGAAGTGAGTGGAAAGGCGTTCATGGTTGGGGTCAGTAAACTTTATTGGCTATCCAACGCATGCTGAGTAGTGTCCTCAGGCGATGTGGGGTACACGCCTATGTCCCAGACATAAAAGAAATAATATGTTTGGCTCCATTCCCCTGGAGTCTTGTGCAAAGTCAAAATGAAACACAGAAAGGCAGACTCTAGGTTATACATGGATGCACTCGGTCTTGTGCAAGGTTGGGTTGAAACATACAATCTGGGCTCTGCTTCCTTCTCTCTTTCTCCTGTCCTCAGCAAATGCTTGACCCATCATTTCTAATTAAAATGTATTTTCTGGCAGGAAGATCATCTGGCACACATATTTTAACCAATTTTAAACAAATAAATAAATGGGTCTGTCCCCAAACTCCTGTGTGGACCAGACTGTGGGTGGTCATTCCGAGGTTAGACTCCAGGGCAGGAAACACCCCGGTCACACTTTTCAAAGTACCAGGCAGCCAAGTAACTAATTACACTCAGAAATTCTTTTAATCCCAGGTGGCAGGACCATTCAGCATCACCACATATAGACTATATTCCACACAGATTGGGAAGAGTGTAAAATGGCCACATGTCAGGAACAAAAGAGAATTTAACCATATGTCAGCAACGCAGCATAATTTTGCCTTTTGTCACAGATCCTGACCCTTATATTATATCCAGTTTATAGTCTTAGTAGTAACATTAAATGCAATCAAGACAACGCAAATATGCCACATCCCCCTATAGGAAGCAAAGGGACACCTTCTCTTGTTCCTGACACTTGGCTGTTAAACCCAGCAGTAAAATGTTCACATGTAAACCGTGAAGGAAGAACACCTGGAATCTGGGAGAAAGGCATCATTCGTCACTTTTGTCTTTAAATATGCAGAAATATTTTTCCTATCATCTTATGCCTTTTTATAGGCTGTTAATGATGGGAGAACCTGATCAAATGCAGGCGGACTTTCACACTTAGAATGGATGAGAGGAAGGCAGCAAATGCTCAACACGTGTTGCCCACCACTAGCCAGGGAACAGCTTTGCATTACATTGTATAAACTTTCAGACTGACACAGACTTGGGAGCGCATTCACGTTCCCACAAGCACGCCTTAACTCTACACACCCCTGCTCCTGATCAAGAGCAGTGAATGGCTCGACTAATCCCTCCACTCCTGCCGTTTGTTTCCTTTTTGCTGGAAACTGGGAATTCCTAAGGTCATCATATACAATTTGCAGATATTCAAAGTCCAGATTCCTATTAAGGAATGCAGGAGACTTCTAGTTCTGACATGGTCTTCCATGAAGGATGCTTTGAGCGCGCTGGGTTTGACACCGTTTTAGCCAGTCAGGTGTCTGCACAGTTCCCAACGGAGCACCCAGACATCAAACTCACATTGGTGCTGCAAAATATTTTAAATTTTAAAGGGCGAACACATCCGTCCAACACTACACAGACCATTATTATTAAGCAGTTTAGACCTAACTAGTTAAAACACAGAATAGATAGGTATTTCTTATGGGTTAGGAGGGCCAAAAAAAAAAAAAATTACTTCGAAAGCAAAGGAGTCCAGAATCCAGAAAGTTTGGGAATCTCTAACATATTCCCATTTATATGAACCCCAAATTCAAGAACATGAACTTCTACACGGCATCTGACACATTCTATATCCGGGAAAGCGTACTATGGAGAACAGAGGAACCCCCACTTATGTAATACTTACGGGGAAAAGCAAACTTGCAGAGCAGTGTTTCAACCGTCTTTTGGTTTCTACTCGATACTAATGGCTGTTTCCAAAATCCTAGACTTCCCCTGGAGGGAATCAATAAACAATTCCCAGCAAGGATGAAACAGGGACCTGAGCTTTGTGCTGTATGCTGTGCAGCAGAGGGGGCTTTGAAAACAGAAGTGAGATGGCATCTGTTGCTTCTCATTCCATCTGTGTTCTCTAATGTAACTCTAGAGGACCTTGAGCAGTCCCTTTGAAACCACTTGGTCTTGTGCAAGAACACAGATGCCAACAGTTTAACAAGGATGATACTCAGTGCAGCCTTTCAGAAGAAATGAGAAGGCTGGTATGAGCTATTAAGCTCTGCAGGAAACTGTGATCTGTTTAAAGAAGCAAGAGATATTTAGGGTCCAGAAATGTATGGAAGTAAATTTGACCCAAGGTATTGCACTCAGTGACTGAAAGATAAAATACTATGGCCATAATCCTATAAGGAATCGGAGACTGAATTAGGACATTACGAAGTACAAAAACATTGTCAGTTCGGCCATAAAGCCTTGGCAGGGGAAACAAACCTAAAGGCAGAGGCGAGCAAATCTCTTGATTCTACTATGCTGGAGCCATCTGGAGTCAGAAGATTAATCTCTTTTGTTTGACAATGACTACTTAATGATCCATTCATTTCTTTAAAGTCAGCTCTACAACATTTTTGGAAGAAAAAACAAATTGTAACTCACTTCAATCCCAATTGCACGCTTATAGCTCTCTCCTAAAGAAAATAACTGATTAATAACATTGCAACATCCAAACTAAAAGGGAGAGTAATGCCAGAAATTGCCCATGGATCATGAATCTCTTCCTTTGGGTTTTTCTCTACTGAGCATCAAACTGTGCCTCAGGCTATGACTCTCTTTGCTCCTAGGACAATTTCTCTCTAGAAACCTCATTCAGTCTCATGGCTTTGAAGGCCAGCCATCAGCTGCTAAATCACAAATTTATTTCTCCAACCCAGACCCCGTCCCGGAACTCCAGATTCATATATCCAATCACCTATTTACTGTTTCTACCTGGATATCTAATAGATGTTTCAAACTTAACACGTAAAAACAGACATCTTGGTTTTCAGATCCCAAACCTATCCTCTACCAGTCATTATAAACGGCACTGCCATCCACCCAAGTGCCTCAGCCAGAAACTACTGATTCCTCTCATTCTCCTACGCCCTATTGCCAATCAACCTGCTTTGATTCTACTGCCAAAGGCTGTAATAATTTCTCTGCATCTCTCCATTTCATTTGCCAGCCACTGTCTCTTGCCTTGAAACTCGTCTCTCTCTTCCATTCCTGTCCTCCTCTATCCAATTTTCCACACATAGTCTTTAAAACATAATTAAGATTACTTTATCTGTCTATGGAAACCCTCCACTGGTTTTCAAATGCACTAGATTACAGTTTGAACCCCTTAGTCACATCTGAGGTTCCTACATGATCTATCCCTACCAAACTTAACAAAATTCAGGTGTTCCTAATCTCCCCTTCAATCTCTCCATTCATGCCATACTTCTCTCTTTTCTTTGAAGATACCAAGCTCATTCCCACCTTAAGGTTTTGTAGGACCTGTATTATCTTCCTGGAATCTTCTGTTCTTCACCTGCCTGCCTTTTTACCATGCAGGTCTCATTTAATTAATTAATTTATTAATTAATTTATTTATTTATTGCAGGGAAAGTACGAGGGGGGAAGAGAAAATCCTGAGCAGTCCAGTCCATGTCCAGTGTGGAGCCTGTTGTGGGGCTTGATTTCACGACTGCGAGATGATGGTCTGAGCCAAAACCAAAAACCAGGTGCTTAACCGAATGAGCCACCCAGGCACCCCAATTCAGGTCTCATTCTAAATGACACCTGTTTGGAGATACATTTGGTGTCCGGTTCCACATGTCTTCCGGTTACTTCCTATTATCTGGCCAGAGCAATAAGCACTACTTGCGTATCTGTCTGTTTCCTTACTTGTGTGCATTTCTTATCTCTTACCTCACTGAGATATAAGTTCCAGCAGTGTAGGGAGCTGTCTCCCCATTCAACACTGGATGACCAAGTGCGCACTCAGCACACGTCACGTGCTCGGTATGTGTTCACTAAAAGTCACTGAACTAAAAATGGGTACCTCAGGCTATCTCTTCTGTCCTGCTAGTTATATACATAGATATACATATACGTGTTCTGTGATGGTCATTTGTGGACATCGCTAAAGCTCACTTCTCTTCAGACTTAACAAAGAAGAAAAAAATAAATAATGGAGGATGAGAAAAGGAAATAGGAAATAGTGCTGCAATTCTCATCCTATAATTAAATTGATGGCTAGATTATGATATGAAAGAATACCTCCTTTGTATATCTGGAAAATGAATGACAGACATACTCCATTAAAAATGTGTGTTCCTTGAGTTAGGGAACAGTTTCCACAGCCTTACAGAAATTTCTCTAAACTAATTTCACAGGCCTTGATATAATATACAGAACTGGTTGTTTATTTTTATGTATATTTTAAAAGATCAGCATAATCACCTTAAATGAATTTAAATAGCTTCAATTATGTTCCCATCCTCAGCGGGGGGTAAATAGTAGCACAGGGTTGTGTTAAGTCAAATTAAACTCCTGCATTTCTCAGAGATTTTAAGGATGCCTATTGGCATGTTTATCCTTCTACTTAAATACAGTGTTATTTAATTTTTTCAGAAAAAAATCTTAATATTTATTTACTTTTGAGACACAAAGAAAGACAGAGCATGAGTTTGGAGGGCAGGGGAAGAGAGAGGGAGACACAGAATCTGAAGCAGGCTCCAGGCTCTGAGCTGTCAGCATAGAGCCTGACACGGGGCTCAAACCCACAAACTGTGAAATCAGACCTGAGCCAAAGTCAGACACTTAACTGACTGAGTCATCCAGGCGTGCCTACTGTTATTTGATTTTTTACAAATTATAGCAGAGCTATTACTAGAGTATGTACCTAAGTTAATATACATACTACATTATAATTTGATGAAACTTTCTTTAGGATGAGCAAGACATTTCCTTCTTGTGAGAATCTCTCATCCTGTGAGAACACACTGCTTACATGCCATGCTTTCTCTAGGTGTCTTTTCTGTCTGCAACACAAGTTCTGTTCTGTAGGTGAAGAAGGAAGTGATGTTAATTTTCCCAAAAATAGATGTGAGAAAGTGAAAACCCAAGAATTGAAGGGAAGAGCATTTTTTACCACTAGAAAAATAAAATCAGGACCTCATGCAGACTTCTGAGTGTTGTAACCCACCTCTTTAACCATAGCAAGTTTTCCAACTTTTAAGTATCCTTTCAAACAAGGGGGAAATAAGATGTTTAAGCATATTATGGAGAGCTTTCAACAGTAGCTGAGATGTAGACTTATTTAACTTTTACTAATTAAAGGAAAATTTGATATGATGAGGATAGTTAAGAGCCTTAAATATTGGAGGTTGTAGGGGGTGTCTGAGTGGTTCAGTCAGTTAAGCCTCTGACTTTGGCTCAGGCCATGATCTCACAGTTCGTGGGTTCAAGCCCCACATCGGGCTCTGGGCTGACAGCATGGAGCCTGGAGCCTGCTTTGGATTCTGTGTCTCTCTCACTCTCTGCCCCTCTCCCACTCCTCTCTCTCTCTCTCTCTCTCTCTCTCTCTTTAAGAAAGAAATAAACATTAACAAATTTTTAAAAACATGTCGGAAGTCTAAAAATTAAATCAAGTTACATAAATTTAAGAGATCCATTTTTATTTTGTTATATCACTTAAGCTTAGCATTGTATGTATATCATGGTTCTTATTTTAGACACACACACACCCCATACAGTTTTATATAAATAATTATCTATAGTTATAAATTTCCAAAAATTTTGAGAGATCCTTCCCTCAAAAGGTCATTTGAATGCCATGTAATTTGCCACCACATCCAGTCACTTTCCCCCCAGAACCTTCATCTCACACTTCAGCTTC
The DNA here is from genome assembly GCF_018350175.1 of Felis catus. NCBI lineage: Eukaryota > Metazoa > Chordata > Mammalia > Carnivora > Felidae > Felis > Felis catus. The sequence goes on from NC_058380.1 coordinate 22,260,726, forward strand.
CAGCAGCATTCACAAGCCCCAAATTTCATACAGCTGCAAACACTATTAGGACTAAGTATCATGGGTGACATCACCAAGATGGTGGCATAGGACACCCCAGCCTCTGTTTCCCTATAAGATCAACAATTTGACAGTTATCCATGAATAAAAACAGCTCTGGGAGAGGTCAGAACTCCACATAGAAAACTACAGTAACACAGTTGAACAGCAACAATAAAACTTGAGAATAAACAACCTAACATTACACCTCAAGGAGAAAGAAGAACTATCCCAAAGTTAAAGGAGAAAGGAAATAACAAAAATCAGAGCAGAAATAAATGAAATGGGGACCAGAAAAACAACAGAAAAAAAAAATCAACAAAGAGATGCTTTTTAAAAAAACAAAATTGATATAGGGCACCTGGGTCAGTGAAAATTGATATAGGGCACCTGGGCTCAGTCAGTTAAGCATCTGACTTTAGCTCAGGTCGTGATCTCACAGTTCGTGGGTTCGAGCCCCAGTTGGGCTCTCTGCTGTCAGCATGGAGCCCACTTCGGATCCTCTGTCCCCCTCTCTCTCCGCCCCTTCTCTGCTTATGCTCCCTCTCTCTCAAAAATAAACATTTTTTTAATTGACAAACTTTTACCTAGATTAACTTTAAAAAGGAGAGAGAAGACTTAATACATATAATCAAATCAAATATGACTGCTATCAGAGAAATATCAGTTCTGAAGAAACTACTATGAGCAATTATACACTAGCAAATTGAATAACCTAGTAGATATGGATATATTCTTGGAAACGTACAAACTACCAAGACTAAAACATGAGTAAGTAGAAAATATAAAGAGACTAATAATGAGAAGGGAGATTGAATCAGTAATCAAAACTCACCAACAAAGTAACCCCAGGACCAGATGGTTTCACTGGTGAAATCTACCAAACATTTAAAGTAGAATTAACTCCAATCCTTCTCAAACTTTTCCAAAAAAACTGAATAGGAGGGAATACTCCTATTCAAACTCATTTTACAAGAACAGCATTACCTTGATACAAATGCCAGATAAAGATACCAAAAGAAAATAAAACTATAGGCCAATACCACTGACAAACATATGTGCAAAAATTCCCAACAACATATTAGCAAACCAAGTTAAACAGCACATTTAAAAAAATTATACACTGTGACCAAGTGGGATTTATTCCTGGAGTGCAAAGATGGTCCAACATATGCAAATCAATAAATGTGATATTCCACATGAATGAAATGAAACATAAAAATCATATGGTCATCTCAACAGATGCAGAATAAGCATTTGATAAAATCCAACATGCTTTCATGATAAACATACTCAACACAATAAAGGCCATATGTGACAAGCCCACGGCTAACATTACGCTCAACAGTGAAAGATTGAAAAATTTTCCTCTAAGATCAGAACCTAACGAGGATGGAAAACAATATGGAGTTTCTTCAAAAAATTAAAAATAGAACTACCACATGATCCAGTAATACCACTTATGGATATATCCCAAGGAAATAAAAACGGGATTTCAATGCGATTTCTGCAATCCCATGCCCGCTGTGGCTTTATTCACAATAGTCAAGAAATGAAAACAAGGGATGAATAGATAAAGAAGATGTGGTGTATCTATACAATAGGCTATTATTCAGTCATGAGAAAGAAGGAAATCCTGCCATCCACAACAACATAGATGGAATTTCGGGTATTATGCTAAGTGAAATAAATCAGACAGAGAAAGACACAACTGAACTCACAGAAACAGAAAGCAGAATAGTGGTTACAGGTGTGATGGGCAAAAAGTACAAACTTCCACTTATAGGATGAATAAGTTCTGGGATGTAATGTACAGCACAGTGATTATCGTTAATAATACTGCATCACATACTTGAAAGTTGCTAAGCGAGCAGTTATTAAATGTTCTCCCCATGCCCCCCCAACACACACAAGAAAATAAAATAATAATGTGACATGATGAAGGTGTTAGCTAACACTATGATGGTAGGCATTTTTCAATATATAAGTATATGAAATCAACATGCTGTACATCTTAAACTTATTCAATGTTACATATCAATTATATCCCAATAAAGCTGGGGAAAAAACTAATAATCAGTTCTACTTACCAATTCATTTAACATACCTCCAACAACTGTCGCTTTTACGAACTCATTGAGAAAGAGTTTTTCAGAAAATTCTCATGTACCTTTATATTAATTTACTTGGGCTGTCATTATGAAGTATCACAGACTGAATGGCTGAAACAACAGAAATCTATTTTCTCACATTTCAGAGGCTAGAAGTCTGAGATCAAGATCTTGGCAGGGCTGGTTTGTTCTGAGGCCTCTCTGCTTGGTATGCAGATGGCCATCTTCTCCTCATGTCTTCACATGGCCCTTCCTTCTGTGTAATTGTCTGTTATGTATTCCTCTTCTTATATGAAAGCCAATCATATTGGGGTAGGGCCTTTCCTAATAAACTTTACTGTAACTTAATTACCTATGTAAATATCCTATCTCTAAATGCAGTCCAAGGGGTTAGAACTTCATTATCTGAATGCTTGAGGAACACACAATTCAGCCCATAACAATGTTCAGTGAATTTTTTCAAAATATAACTAGAAACAGAAGTCAACAAAAATAATCAAGTTTCAAATTAATAAAGAACAGATAATAAAAATATACTTTAAAATATCGGTGAAACACACTAAATTCAGAGTCGTTTTCAACCTTTTTTTTAAGTTTATTTATTTATTTTGAGAGAGAGAGAGAGAGAGAGAGAGAGCACACAAGTAGGGGAGGGGCAGAGAGAGAGAGAGAGGGAGAGACAAAACCCCAAGCAGGCTCCACATTGTCAGTGCAGGCCCTGACGCGGGGCTCAACCTCACAAACCGTGAGATCATGACCTGAGCCAAAATCGAGAGTCAGACACTTAACTGACTGAGACACCCAAGTGCCCCAAATTTAGAGTAGTTTTATTTGAAGAACATTAGAGCCTGGGTTCTCTACCACCTTGCTGCCTATCATACACATCTGAAGGGAGTTATGTACTTCTAACATTCATTCATTAAATGATATGCCCAAATCACATGGCTAATTGATGAGGAAACCAAAATTAGATAAAGACTATATGATTTACTTTTACAAACAACAACATAAAAATATTTTGCCAATATTGAGTTGATCACATCCAGAATACTCTGGATTTGAAATGGTAATATATAAGAATAATTTTAAAGGATTTATTTCCTTAAATGCAATTTGGCACATAAAGGCAGTTAAATACAGAATATAATGAGCTAAAGAATATTGAGGTATACATGTTAATATGTAATTGAAGACTCATTTAAAAAGTTAACGGGGTGCCTGGGTGGCTCAGTCGGGTAAGCGTCCGACTTCGGCTCAGGTCATGATCTCACGGTCTGTGAGTTCGAGCCCCGCGTCGGGGCTCTGTGCTGACAGCTCAGAGCCTGGAGCCTGCTTCAGATTCTGTGTCTCCCTCTCTCTCTGACCCTCCCCCGTTCATGCTCTGTCTCTCTCTGTCTCAAAAATAAATAAACATTAAAAAAAATTAAAAAATTAACATGTCTTGAACATAAGGGAAGGGAAACAAAAATATAAAAACAGGGAGGGGAACAAAACATAAGAGATTCTTAAATATGGAGAACAAAAAAAGGGTTACTGGAGGGGTTGTGGGAGGGGGTATGGGCTAAATGGGTAAGGGGCATTAAGGAATCTACTCCTGAAATCATTGTTGCACTATATGCTAACTAATTTGGATGTAAATTAAAAAAAAATAAATTAAATTAAAAAAAAAATAAACAAATAAAATTAACATGTCTTCAAAATTTTTACAAACAATGTATTTCAAGTGCATAACTAAAAGCTTATGAAGTTTTTAGTTTTGTTTATGATAAAGGAACAACATTTGATGATTCCTAGATTCCCAGAAAAAAAGAGCTTATACCAATTAGCTTCAAGGGTCTCAGGCAATCATAAATTCCTCCTTGCTTTCTTTTTACTAGGTATTTGCTGCCTAAATAAGTGATTTTCCAGCCAACTGAAGCCTATTCCTTTAAGTATTTCATTTTATAATTTCACTAATTGGGATATAAAAAATTATGAAATGCTCTAATACTTTCCTTCTTTCTTCACTCTTAAGGAAAGAACATAGATTCCCCATTTTTTGAGTTTTTACAGCTAGGCATTTCCTAGATACTTCCAGCATCTTGCCCAATCTCTTACTCTTCCCTGTGGGTTTGGAATAGGTTATCTGTTTATAGGTGTCAATGCTTTTCTATTGAATTGAGCTAATATTTGAAAAGTACTTAAGAATGAGAAATTTGGCTTCTTCTGTCCTCTCGACTACAAAATAGGGGAAAGTGGTGGTTCTGGGTAACTATATCTGCTACTTCCCATAGGTAGGCTGTAACCATGTATAAATCGAGTAGCAGTTCGAAAAGTATCAACCCCACATACCTATCAGACTTTCCCTGTCCTCCAATATAGCTAAATCAGCCATATAAGTGATATTTACATTTCCACCTATTTAACTACTTTGCCAATCTCTCAATTGTTTCTAACTCCAGGCAAGGTAGAGGAGTATTAGTGGTTTGACCCTATCAAAACCCATCACCCAGTTCCTTGGCCAGGAATATTAAGAAACAAACAAGTATGAGAAGCCGGGGAGACAAAATAATGCTGTTTGAGTCTTGTCATGTGATGAAGCTAGGATACATGGCTTTATACCTTGGGCTTTTGCAAGTAGAAACCATGACAGTTTTTGATCTTGGCATCTGGAGTAGTTCATACTGTGCCATGCAGCCAGTCGTTAAGAAGGTGTAGTTAACCATTTAACTGGCATGGTTTGAAAGGACAGCTTAGGATTGGTTTTGCAAGCACTGGTAATATAACTTTTACTTTCATGGAATGCTGTGCCTTATCATGACTTTGTCCACATCAATGGCTGTTTGTGGGCAGAAAAAAGGCTACTCTGCTGTAGAACTAGGCTCTTGAGGAAGCATACACTGCTAATGGGCATATATTATTATAGGGGGGAAAAGTGTAATCTAAACATTTTTTAAGTGTTAAAATTGTTTGTGCACCTTACGATGTTTCTCAGCCATTTCTGCAGGGTGGAAGACCAGGAGCTTTAATCTGGAGACAGTTGAGTGCTCTGGTCTTTAGAAGGCACCAGCGATCTTGCAGTTTTAATGATCGGATTTCTGGTTTCATTTGCAAACACCTCTAGTTTCAATTCTGAAATATAAAGAGCTTTGAAGTTGTCACTTCCATCTTCACAACAAGAGAAAAAGCTCAACAAGCTGAAAAGTGATGACTTTTCTTGGACCCATTAGAAAATAGTAGATAGAAGTTGCAGGGCCAAGCATCACAGTGAAATCTGGAGAGATGGGCAAGATGTACAGATAGTCCCAGCCAAGATCCGCTTACCCAGAGTAAAAGCTGCTAAAGCCATAAACTGGTGAGAACACTGAAATGGTAGTTTTCACGAATTGCTGGGGGCTGAGTGTAGACTGGCACGAGAATGAGAACATTCTGGTGTGGTCTCAGGGGAGCTCTCATACTGTTGCGGGTTTTGCCTCCAGGAACCTCACCAGATTCTCACAGTGAAGGGCCATAAAAAGAATCCCCCTCCCGCCCAGGTCTTACAACAGAGGGGGAAAGTAACACCACAAGCATACTACAGAGGAAAAAAAAGAAAAGGCCCACTGTATTAACTATGTCTTTATTTTCTATATTCTGATGCTTGGAACCTTGATGATCCTAGAGGGGCCATCAATTCCTAGAGATAGTAAATAGCTCTCCCGAGAGAACACTTTGCAAATGGAAACCAACCAATCCAGAACCCACACTCAAACCACCTCCTTCATTGGGCTCTCATAATTCTTGGCCAGTACCCACCTGCCCTTATCACCCCAGAGCCCTGTACAAGACAAGGAGGGACAGTCCCATAGCCCATGAAAGCTATTAAAACCAGTCAACCCTGAGACTGTCATGCTTCAACCATTCCTTCCCAGAGGAACCACAATAAAGACTCTTGCCCACAGTTTCTCCTTCCCCCTCTGCATCATGACAGACCCTGGTGATTCCCCATGTGGCCCAACATGTTGTGGCAAGTCCCTTGCTTTGAAATCTGTGAGTAATAAACTGCCTCTTTGATGGCAATCTCCAGGTTTGTTAGTCTAACTATACCTTAATTTTTTAAATTAATATAGTGTATTTCAGAACACTAATTCTATACAGGAAAGACTTTATTAGAGCCTTATCTTACCCACCTGTAAAAGCAATCACCTTACTCCAGTTCTGGCTAGCCGTCCTGTCCCACATAATGGAGGGGTGAGAGGGGTGCATAAACTAGGAAACATTTGTGAAGTACATGCCTTGGAAACAATTGTTTTTTTTTTTTTTATTTTTTAGGTTTACTATTTATTTTGAGACAGAGACAGAGAGCGCAAGAGGGGGAGGGGCAGAGAGAGAGAATCCCAAGCATTGACGTTGAGCTCAAACTCACAAACCACAAGTTCATGACCTGAGCCAAAACCAAGAGTCAGACGCTTAACTGACTGGGCCACCCAGGCGCCCCTATGGAAACATTTCTGAAAGTCACAGCCCTAGAACACAGACAAACTGAAAGACTGAGATTTAGTCATAAGATAATAAAACATAGTCACATTGGGGGCTATGGCTTTAGTAAATTAATTTTAGGGGGAACACAATTCAGTCCAAAGAAGTATAATTTATATGCTAAGGAAAGAAATAAAATGAAATTATAAAGTCCTCGATTAAAACCACAGAAGACAGAAGAGGTAAGATTAAAAAAAACAAAACAAACAAACAAAAACAAAAACAAAACAAAACCACAAAGAACAAGTACAATTAATAGAAAAGAATTGCAACCATGGTTATATTAATCCAGCTATATCAATAACCACCTTAAATGTGAATGATATAAATACACAAAGACACATTTCACCAGGATGGATAGAAAAAACAAGACCCAATTGCATGTTGTCTACAAGAAAACCATTTAAATATAAAGACTCAGATAGTGTAAAATATAGGGATAGAGAAAGATAGTCCATGCTAATAATAATCAAAAGAAAGCTGGAGTAGCTTTATTAATTTTAAACAAAACAAAAGTCATAACAAAGAAGTGATAAAGTGGGATAGAGCAAAATGATTTAAAAAAAAAAAAGAAGTCAATTCTTGGGGCACCTGGGTGGCTCAGTTGGTTAATCTTGATCTCGGCTCAGGTCATGATCTCACTGTTCCAGGAATTGAGCCCCATTGGGGCTCTGCCCCTGACAGCATGGAGCCTGCTTGGGCTTTTCTCTCTCCCTCTCTTTCTGATCCTCCTGCACTCATGTGCACGGGCTCTTCCTCTCTCAAAATAAATAAATAAACTTAAAAAAAAAAAGAAGTCATTATTCAAGAACATAAACAAGGCTTAATGTGCATGGACCCAGCAACAGAATATCAAGCTATAGAGGCAAAACTGATAGAACAGCAAGGAGAAATAGAGAAAGGCACTATTCTAATTGTTCCTTTAATACTCCTCTTTCAGTAATTGATACATCAAGCAGTTAGAAAAGTCAGTAAGAATGGAGTTGTAATTCTGTTCTGATTTGATCCACTTCAGCGCTTTCTTGGGATAAACTGGAAATACCCACCACTGGACCCAAGAAAATCCCCAAAAGGAAAAGCCATTTGTATTAAGCATCATAAAGGCAAAAGTAGGCGAGACTGCCCTGAGAGACAGCGGCTCCTTGCTGACTGTGGAGTCTGGAAGTAAAACTAAACACTCATCCCTCAGTCCGCTCCTCTCCTTCCTTTGGGGACTTCTTTTGTATCCTTGTGAAGAAGGCAGATTCTGAACTCTCCCGCAGTGCAAGTGTTACACGTCGAGGCCAGATACTGCCCAGCTACCTGGATTCAAGTAGGTAAATCTATGTAATTTGGGGGTACTTATTAGCAATAACATTTTCCTCCAGCCCAAAACCACACCCTCCAACAACAGCAAAAAAAAAAATGTAATAATGTTAATATTTTGGTTTCTGTATGAATGCCGACTCTCAATTGGTTTCAAACTCAGGGAGTGGTGGTTGTTACTTATTAGCTTCTGAAAACTCCAATAATAGAGAACATAATTTACCATTTTCTGATGATTCCAGGGAAATGATTTTGTGATGCTGATGAGTAATATTTTTTTGCTCATAAGTAGAGATATGTGACAAGTGGCAAGGATTCAGCAGCTCAAAGATGTGGGGGGTGACGTCTCAGGGATCCACTTGTACCTTCCCTGAAAAGTCTCAAGACGTTACACCAGCTCCAAACATCACAGACACATTCGAGCATAAAAAATGAAAGAAGGAAGACACAGCATGTATTTCTCTTTATCGGGAATGCAAATTTCTTTCCAGAAATTCCCCCAACAGATCCTTATGTTTCATTAGCTGAACCGTGCCACATGGTCACTGGGAAAATGAGTAATTAGCTTTTCCAGCCTTTATGGTGGAAGATGACAAATGTGACAGGGGCTGATAATGCCAGGGTGGACAGCCAACTGGTAGTGTCAACCACAATATGGACAGTGATGCTTTTAGGGGCTTTTGGACGGTAAGGTTTTGTGCTTTGTTTGGTGAGGATTTATTGTGGAGGGTGGTTTCCTCCTGTGCTCTTTTTTTTTCTTTTGTTTGTGTATTCCCATGTGTTTTTTATGTACAGCTTTGCTTCCAACAACTATATAGCTCAGAAATAACACTTTCCTGGAGAACAAAAAGTCCATGAGCTTTGTGATAGCTTTCTCTCATTTTGAGGCTACTTTTTTTCTCCCCCCTCTGGTTTCGTATGTGTGTCTAGGGTCATTAATGTTACTAGTTTCTGACTTACAATAAACAGTAGTATTATTTTTAAAGTAAATAAATTCACATTACTTTTCTTACAGTTGCTCGGTTGTGTTTGGGTTTTACAAAAAGAAGATTCATGGGATGTTCAAGAGTAGTAGATTCTTTAAGTTCTGCTAACACCGATGGAGGTTATCCAAATCAATCGCCTCCATTTTTCTTTGGTGTTAGCCTTGTTGTGACATTGTCTCTGCTTTCTTCTCATGTCTTGAAGCTTCGCCAGGGAGCAGTGGATGGTACGACTCCTCCAAATTTCATTCAAGTGTTTTCCCAAGTTTGAACTTCATTCAGACACCACAGATTCAGCTCCTGCTTTTCATGAGAACTTAAAAGCATACGGGTAAGATCCTTTTTCTCCTTTCAACTTTGAAACATTTTATTCATAGAACAGTATTACATTATGATGTAATGTTTGTTGACTTTGCAGAGATTTTTCTAAAACGTCTTGCTCTGGATTAGCATTGGCAAAGCATGTTAAATCTGAGGGGATTTGTTTGTAGTATTAAACTGTTACAAATGTAACTCCACTTTTTGAAAGTTTCCTATTTTGTTTGGTTTAAAAGAAAAGTATAATCTGTCATGTGTGGCATTTAATTAAAAATCGCACACATAAAGACTTTGGGTCAATCTTTCCAGAAAAAGGGGGAATATTTAGAGGAATTGGCCTTTAAATTGAAAGTCAAAAAAACCTAGGATAAATAAAGACGTTGCTTTCCAGGTAGGGCAATTTATCACTTCACCGTTCATTTTCGTATTTTCCACATGCTCTTTTCAAATCGGAGCAGGAGCATACCAATAACAAACAGACCTGGACAAAGATGCTCTTCCTCACTCTTGCACAAGCCTGTTGCCAGAGTAATTAGTGCAGAACCCGCCTCTCATTACGGGCATCAGACTGGCCTCTCGCCGTGCGTGTGCGTGTAGTGTCGCCTGCGTCTCAAGGCCAGGCTGGGCGAGCACACAGAACAGAGCCTGCAAATCACACGCAGGCGCGAGCTGTCTCAACTTGCTGCTTGGAACCGAGGCTGCCAGACCACTGCTAAAATTGATTGGCGTTCACACTTCATTTGAGTGGGTTTGCATTTGGACAAGGTCTTCATTTTCGCCTTTCTTGCTATTTCCTGAGGAAAATGAGCAATTCTGTGAAGCTGGTGTGCTTTTCAATTCCAGGATTGTTCGGTTACCTTCCCCCCACCAACCGCCCTTTATAAAAGAAAGGTCTGCATATTTAAGCTTGTAGGTAAAAGGGTGTTATATTCAACTGCACTTTTCAAGTAGATTTCTCTCATGATTTTTTCTTTCTTTACTTGGCCCGGATGCTTCGCTGACTGAGAACATTACATACATAAATTCATCATTTATCTACAGAACAAGGGCAAAATTAAACTGGAGGAAATGACCTTATATCACCTTTTGGGGAGTTTGAAGCAGACCTAAAAGGGTTAAGAGTTGTTGACCTACCTTTCCCCCCTGATACATTCTTTCCACTGCGAGGGAACAATCTGTTTCACAAGGATCTGGCATTGGTCAAGTGGATTTTAGAAATGTTACTCTGTACTCAACTCATTGAAAGCTGTGAAGCATCTTTCAAACATTAACATGAGAGTGCTATTCATTTGATTTTTTAAAAAAGCTAAAACCAATGTTCATAATGCCAGCCTGGATCAGAATTCAGATCCCTCTAAACTAACCTTTAGCAATATAAACAACGTGTGTGTGTGTGTGTGTGTGTGTGTGTGTGTGTGTGTATACCTACACACATATATAATATTTACAGATAATATATTATAATATTTATATATTATAATATTTATATATGTTATGATATATAATATATATACACTTAAATTTATATTTTTCATGGAAAGGACCTGGGGAGAACGAAGCTGAAAAAAAACTTGACCTGAATTTTCCAGATCAATTAACTGTCGGGCACAAACTATCTTAACAATTCTATACTTTATTTCTGCAACATTTTCCTCTAATATTGTGTCTGATCAAAATATATGAGCAAGCTCAATGGATCATTTCAATTTTGAAATGAAACCAGATCTGTGATTACAGCAAAAGACATACTCTATTGAAATAAACCCCAGATCTCAGGGTTTTTTGCATCCTCTTCTTTCTGCCTGATGACATTTTTCTTTTTCCCATTTGTACCTCCTTTGCTCCCAGGTAGGCCCCAACAAGCCCCTCAAGACTTGACTTAAATGTCTCAGTGATTATCTTTATGACTCTGCCTCTGCTCTTTCATTTTCAAAAGAGTGAATGTATTAAAAGTATATCTGTATTGAGTACCTAAATGCTGTTATGGGCACTGGAATACAAGATATCATCCTTGTTCTAAGAATCATGTCACTAAACTTAACTTTGTCCTTCCCAATGTACTTGGATCATAGACCTTCTCACTTTTCATATAGTTTCACCTTCATTTCTATCTTTCTCCAGACCTGCTCAGTCCACTAGGGTAACCACATATGCTTATTCATCATGTGTGGCTAGTCCAAATTGAGATGAACTATAACCGTAATATACACACCGAACTTTAAAGGCTTAGAACATAAAAACAACATATAAAATATCTAATGTTTTATATTATACTGATGTAGTACAGTGATAATATTTGGATATGTTGAGTAAACTAAATTATTAACATTTATTTTACCTGTTTCTTCCCATTTGTTTAATGTTGCTATTAGAAAATTTAAAAATGACAGGGGTGCCTGGGTGGCTCAGTCGGTTAGCAGCTGACTCTTGGTTTCAGCTCAGGTCATGAGCTCATGGTTTTTGTGAGTTTCAGCCCCACATTGGGCTCTGCTCTGTCAGTGCAGAGCCTGCTTGGGATTCTCTCTCTCCTTCTCTCTGCCCCTCCCCTGTTCATGCATTCTCTCTCTCTCTGTCTCTCTGTCTCTTTGTCTCTCTCTCTCTCTCTCTCTCTCTCTCAAAATAAATAAATAAATAAACATTTTTAAAAAAATGAAATTTAAAATGACAAATATGGCTAGTATTATACTTCTATTCAACAGCAGTACCCTACACTATGAGCATCATGAGAATAAGGATCATATTTTACTGATTTCTGTATTTAAATATCAATTACATACAGAATGAAGGTGTTTGATAAACATATGGTAACTGAATGCATATTTGAATAGCTACTGTTACCCTATAAGAATAAGATGCTAGTCTGAGGAGTCAAGAGTTTAGGTTTTGTTTCTTAAGGTATAACAATTTGGAAACAATTCCAGTGTCTTCTCCTTACAGATGATTTTATTTAGTTACCCCTACGTCCTGTGTCTTTGTGTCCATTTATCCTTTCTCAGCTATTTGACCTGGCACATTATACAGACATGATTTTCCTCAAATGCTGCCTGACTGTTGAGCAGAGGAGCATATGTTATACCCTGATTCTTTGTTTGGCAGGATCACTAGCTAGAGTTGTAATGAAAAAGATGGCAGGTAATAGCACCACGCTCCAGCAAATCTGTTCATTTACTGCTGGTGTTCCAGTTAGATGTCTGGGAAGCCTCGGGAGATCCACAATCCATTTTTCATGAGTTGCATAAAGGAAAGCAAAATCTCTGGGAAATTCAGTGTTGCTTTGGGAAGTCCAAGATTTAGGTAAGACATTATTTCCTATTAGCTTCTAGAGTCTAAGTTTAGCCTCTTAAGACTTCAGTTGTTTGGGGAGTTTTTTTTTTTTTGGTAAGGGGGTGGGAGGCATAAGGGCTGTTAGAGTCTTATTTGCTATTGTCCCCAAATAAATGACAGATAGAGTAAAACCTACTAAAGAGACATGTCAACTAAATGCAGCATGTAATCCTAGGTTTAGATCCTGGACCAAAAAAGGAGTATTTATGGAACAATTGACAAGATTTAAACAAAGTATATAAAATAATAATATCACATTAATGTTAATTTCCTAATTTTAATCATTGCATTGTGGTTATGTATGTTCACTAGCTTTCATATTACTCACTTCCTTTTTTTAAATGTTTGTTTATTTTTGAGAGAGAGAAAGCAAGTAGGGGAGGGGCAGAGCGAGTGGGGGACAGGTTCTGAAGCAGGCTCTGCTCTGACTGCAGAGAGCCCAATGTGTGGCTCCAACTCACAAACCATGAAACCATGACCTGAGCTGTAGTTAGATGCTTCCCTGACTGAGCCACCCAGGCGCTCCATATTACTAAATTTTTTAAAGTGATTTTTCATATTTTATAAAATTCTGTAGCCTGGACCACTTGAAGAAGTTTTCCCATTTTTTAAAGTCTGTAATTATAAATATAACTATACAATATTTATAATATACTCATATTGAATTTTCTGAATAACATAGACTTCTTCTGGTGAGCAAATAATATTCTCTGTCAATTACTTCAGATAATTAAAATATATTTAATCTGTTGGATAAAGTTATTAGTATATAATCAGATGAAATTAAACCAAATATGTATGGATTTTTTCATTATGTTTGCTCTGCATATCGACTTAAAATATGCATGTTCAGCCTAAATTACCTCTTTAAATCTGCTTTAAAAAAATCCACCTTACTCTCAGAATTTTCAGGGGATCTCACATTGCATGTTGTATGAATTGACTTTTATTCCTGACTTGGGTACTGGAAGTTATTCACGGGTAAGGAACAAAAGTGAAGTTTTAGAAAGATATCTGTGGTGACCCTTTAAAACAGAGATGGCAAAGAGGAGAGACTGGGAGTATTTCAAATGTATCTGCCATGACAGGGACTGTAACTAGAGCAGGGGTAATAAGAATACAACAGAGGGTCCAGTTCTAAGAGGCATTTCAGAGGCACCATCACAGCACTGGAATGCCCACATGCAGGCAGGAAGAACTCATGCTTACACCAGAGTTACCAAGATGGGTGACCCAGCAGGGGATGAACCTGAAAGAGGGTGCCCCACAAAGAGTAGGTACAGAAGATATTTTTGCATCGTTTTGGCATTGCTCATCATTGGGAAAGTCCTTTTCTGTACTATATTCTGAAGATATGTTTTCCATAAAACTTCAGGTATGAGTCTATTATTGCCAAGGTCTGGGGAATCTGCTTGAAGAAATCTGTGAATCAATTAAGAGGGTCCTTCCCAATGTACTTGGATCATAGACCTTCGCACTTGTCATGTAGTTTCACCTTCATTTCAGACCTGAGCTGTCCACTAGGGTAGCCACACATGCTTATTCATCGTGTATGGCTAGTCCAAACTGTGATGGCTAGACTCACCCATGTAGATCTGCAAGACTGAAAATGCTTTACAGAGACAGGACTCAGCATGGGCCACTGTGTTCTTTAAACTTTCAGATTTTCCACGGGAAGTATATACTCAGCGTTAGAACATTGGGCACCTGATATTTTCCCAACCGGTCGTAATTTATTTTCCCCTAATTAAGGTATTACATGGTAGGAAAATCTCTTGAGAGAGAAAAGATTTTTTTTAAAAAAGGAAGAAACAAAGAATCATCTATTCCAATATAGGCCACATGTAAAACAACCCAGAAAATAACTGATTGAGTCAAAGGCAGATGTGCGAGCTTAAAATGCTAGTCACAATCAAAAATCTTCTTTTCATCAAAAGCTGACGGCAACTGGCCAACACCTTCACTAAGTGATGTGCTAAAGAATCTCCAGCCAAGAGGCAGAAATGAATAAAGTGAAAATTACTGCTATTACCCTGAGCTGAAGATGACCAATCAGGCCAAGCTGACCTTGAGGATTGAAAGTCAGTAAAGCTGAAAGTCATGCCACAGACCTGGCCCACTCTGATTCCCAGGGATCCTACCTCACCCATCAGCAATAATCATTGCTAACGGCCTGTCATCGCCCACTTTGCACCACTGCAAAGAGCAGCCCCGCGAGTGCCACAGACACACAGTGTCATACCTTCCTTCGTCAGGACTCGAAATCTGCTATCACCCTTTCAAATCTGTTCCTTAAAGAGGTTGGTTTTCTTCAGTTCCCAAATTCCCTTCACTATGTGTTTCTTTTTTCTTTGGTTCTATTTTATTTTATTTTGTAATAGGAAATTTATTGTCAAGTTGGTTTCCATACAATACCCAGTGCTCATCCCAACAGGTACCCTCCTCAGTGCCCATCACCCACTTTCCGCTCCCTCCCCCCGCCCCATCAACCCTCAGATTGTTCTCAGTTTTAAGAGTCTTTTATGGTTTGGCTCACTCCCTCTCTAACTTCTTTTTCCTTCCCCTCCCCCATGGTCTTCTGTTAAGTTTCTCAGGATCCACATAAGAGTGAAAACATATGGTATCTGTCTTTCTCTATATGACTTATTTCACTTAGCATAACACTCTCCAGTCCCATCCATGTTGCTACAAAAGGCCATATTTCATTCTTTCTCATTGCCAAGTAGTATTCCATATGTGTTTCTAATCTCCAACAACAACAGCAACAAAAATCCTTGACTCTGAATTAGCTAATTTATCTAAGTATTGCTTAAATGTACCCTTAATCTAAATTATCTTTAAATACCACGTGATAATCTCTCAATAGCTTAATTTTGCCACACTCTTATTTGGTTTTTAACTGATGATGGTACAGTGGTTTTGTTGTTTGTATCCACTAAGCAGTTTGCTATTTTCCCAAGAATCATCCACCCCTTCATCACCTCCCTCAACACACACACACACACACACACACACACACACGTAATCTAAATGGAAACATTTGCCATATCTTCTACAATGAGTAAGTTTTCTTTGGCAAATACATGTTTAGCAAAAACCCTACTAGAGGGGGTTTGTAGTAGTTGGTGCTGAGGATAATGCCAAGGATTCAAGGACTAGTAATTAACAGGGTGGTTTAATTCTTTGAAAATGCCTCCATTCTCGTTATGTGCTCTGCCACCATTCTGCCCTGCAAACGGTAACTGACAGGCACTGGCTGGCTCTTTTGTGCTACCACATCACATTCTCCATTAATCCTCCAGATAAAAAGAGTTGCCGAACAAGCTCCAGGTCCAAATATGTCTCTCCCTGCCAGCTCCTGTCCTGCCCAGATGCAAGTGCCAAAGTTCTGCCATTAAGAGGTCTATCCTGGTTAGGTCCTACACCCATGAGAATCCAGCTTGGCAGTGGGTGAGTGCATCTGACCCACAAACATTCTACACCAAGAAGCAATTTCCTGTGTCTAGGGTGCATTTAGTCCTCTGAGCCTCTCATGGCAGCTTACAGGCCTGCCACTATACCCACTACCCATGTGTGTGGCTGGTCTGTCTGATGAGCCCCATGCCTGGGGCTTTAAGTCCAGATTCCCAATATGGCTCCCTCAAACTGAAGCCTAACTTTGATGAACCTTGATGACCTTGAGTGCTTCTGCCAACAGGATTAGATCCTGCTCTTCAAATCAATCCAAACTCTTGACACTGAGAATTTCCACCAAATCCTTTAGCGTTGGCCACCCTGGAGTAGTGGCTCTTAACCCTGGGTATACATCAGAGTCAGCTTGGAGTTCAATTTCATCCCCTGGGAATGACAGATATTGCCTTGGATATCAAGGCCAGCCTGGGCTGATATGGCAACAAACATATACATGATTCTAGTTGGAATCTGCTTCAAACTATTTTAGAAGTGGTCATGCTATAAATCATAAAGTAATTCTAAAAATCACAGTAAGGAAATGATTGCTGTGATAATTATTGACATGTTAATCATGGCATGATAAAATCACTGCCTCAACAGTTTCTTCCCATTAGAGAATCTTCCTCCAACTTTCCTGTGAGTCATCCCCCCTTACTCTCATGCTATCTGGTACCTTCCAGTTCCCCTGACCCATCAGGTCTGTAATCCTAGCAACCTGTTGCCACCATCCAAGGACAAACATCCCAAACCACTTGTCCTACATCATTTCACAACATAGCCCCTGCTTTCTTTCCGCCCTCTCTGGCTTTTGACTTCAGGGTTCAAGAGGACTCATTACCACTTATGGTCAGCACTACTCTGCAGCTTAAGGCAGACACAGTTCTTTCCTTCATCATGGGTCCAACCTCCTCTCCAGGTCAAAGATTTTCAGCTGCCCTTATCAAACTGTCCACTTGGGTATGTACAAGTTTATTTCTGGTTGTAGAGTTCTTGGAATTATTTCTTGTTTTTACATTTCTGTATATAAAAATGTATTGATAATAATCCTTAATGAAAGGGGGGAAAACAAAGTAACTTCCGTTTTGATAAAAAGGAAGCTAAACAATATAATCCATCTAATCATCCTGCTCTCTGGAATAATATCACCAGTTTTTGAAAAGCAGAACCCACACCAAATTCCCCAGGACCTTCTCCACTAAATTCCCATTATTTCTCAAACCCTTCTTGTGTACCGCCCACTGTTGCTAAATTTAGAATGCTCTCAATGTCAGATCTGTCTCATGGTACAACTTTTCTATGTGGATTGAATGTGTCACTCTCCTAATCCAAAAGACTCGCTGATCTCATATTTTCTAGAGAATTGACCTTTAATTGGTGGGGCATATCACACTAGAAGCGACTGATTACTGGGGGGATGTATGCCCCCAAATCAGTTTCAATATTATAATTCCAAACCATATTTGGAAAACTTTAAAAACCATGTTTTGTTTCCATAATGAAACCTGTAAAACGGGCAGTTCGGGCACCTGGGTGGCTCAGTCAGTTAAGCGTCTGACTTCAGCCCACGTCATGAACTCACAATTCGTGAGTTCAAGCCCCATGTCGGGCTCTGTGCTGACAGCTCAGAGCCTGGAGCCTGCTTGGGACTCTGTGTCTCCCTCTCTCTCTGTTCCTCCCCTACTTGCATTCTCTCTCTCTCTCTCTCTTTCTCAAAAAAAATAAATAAATAAAGACAAAAAATGGGCGGTTCGTTTGCTCATTCATTTAACAACCATTTGTCACATACACACAATGTAGCAGGCACTATTCTAGTCATTCTAGCTGCAGAACAAAATTTTACTGGCATGGTAAGAAGCTGCAGACAAGCTGGGAAGGAGTAGTACTGAAACGAAATGGCCAAATTAAAATCTCAGAAG
This sequence comes from Felis catus, assembly GCF_018350175.1. Lineage (NCBI taxonomy): Eukaryota > Metazoa > Chordata > Mammalia > Carnivora > Felidae > Felis > Felis catus. The sequence goes on from NC_058380.1 coordinate 22,278,672, forward strand.
GGCCCACGAAGTGGAAAACTGTAGCTGTACTTCACGAAGCTCCAACTTTGTTGTCTCTACCCAAGCCATCATAGAAGGTTGAATGATGTCTGCCCCCTAAAGATATGTCCATGCCCTAATTCCTGGAACTTACGAATGATATCCCATTTGGATAAAGGATCTTGGAGAATAATTAAGGATCTCAAGATGAGATCATTTCCAGGTTTATCCTGGTGGGACTTAAATCCTTATGAGAGTCACAGAAGTGAGACAGCCAGGGAGAAGAGGAGAATGCCATGTGAAGACAGAGGCAGAGATTGGAAAGGTGCAGGCACAAGCCAAGGAGCACCAAGAGCCACCGGAAGATGAGGAGGCAAAGAAGGATTCCCAGAGGGAGCATGGCCATGATGACACATGCTAATTTCTGACTCCTGCCTCCAGAACTGTGAGAGAATATACATTTCTGTGTTTTAAGCCACCAAATTTGTGGTGATTTGTTACAGCAACCACAGGAAGTTAACAAAGCCATATACTCTAATTTGCAGTAAGGTTTCCTCACCCCATAGCAACAGAGGGTGTGCATACTCGATATATAATAAATCCTAATGAACTCCAGACCACTTTATATGGTTTAAGGACTAGCTCTGGGGTAGGGGAGAGGTCAAGGGCAACCCAGGTTGATTTAAGATTATTATTCTCCGCGTACAATATTTGTAATCTTACTCTAGGAAAGTTACAGTACATTTTTTTCCCTGTCTACCATGAGCCATATCAACCAACCATCACAAAAAATTCCTGATGTTTTTCAAACACAATATGCTTGAATTTCAAGGGAATTGTTCTCCAAATAATTCCAGAAACATTTTAATTATATTTTACACAGGATGTACACTGATTGGACACTTTTTTAAAAATTATTTTCATGTCTGAGACATCAATTAACCTCTTCTCTTTAGCTACTGATAAACTAAGTAACTTATAATGAATTTTCACTTCGCAAGAGTGGATTTGGAAATCCAGCATTTATTCTGAAATCATTCAGAGTTCTAATGTTGTTACAGAGCAGCCATAAAGTAAACCACTGCCCAACACCACACCACGCTCAATGCTAAATGTAAAGAATTTTCACATTCACGTGAAAGACATTTTAAATAAGAACTAAGCCTAAGACAGCACAGAAAGTAGTATAATGTTTGTATAAAAATTAAAATGAAATGTGAAAAGAAGAGAAAAAGTTATCAGTGATTTTTCTGTGCACTTGATCTGAGCTACCTAAACATAGCTTGGGCCGTTAATTAAACATTAAGAAAAGATAAATGATGGGGGAAGGAAGGGAGAATAAATAAAACCCTGAGTGAGAAATTTCTGACAAATGTGCCTTACTGGTTAATTTTCACGTCCAGAGCTGAACAACATCTGCACGGCTTGCATTTCCTTTCATTACCGGGACACCAATCACTTGCTCATTTATCATTCCTGTACATTTGGTATTATTGAAATGTGATGATTCATCGCTTTCCATTGATCAAATAACATCCAGAATTACCTTCCAAATGCTTTGCATACAGAGGTGACCAAATAACTAAGAATCTGTGAGGCTTCCCTTTAATAACACATTCGGGGAAAGATTTGGTAAGCCTGATTTCTTATAATTTCTCCCATTAGCATGGAGACCATGCTCTGTGCTGGCTCCATGGGCCTGTTCGCCACTCTCCCTCCATGCCTGTTCATTCCACTTGCTTTCATGTGTAAATGGACAAAAATTGCTGTCAATTGAGAACATTTGGGAGCCATTTGCCTGGCCTTCTCTTAAGTAAAAATACAAAAAGAACTAGGAGCAAATAGATGTGACTCTTATACAAGGGGACGCTTTAGTCTATTCCTTGGGCAGCCAGTCTCAGGGAACACACCGCCTTACAAGTGAGCTCCTCGGACTTTGGAGACTGTGATCCTTCCAGAAAGTGGTTGCTTCCACAGGTGTGGATGTGAGGACTGAGTGGGGAAAATATGATCTATATATGAGTCGTTTTGTAACCCTCTCTGAGCCTAGCAATGTGTCCATTGCAAATGTGTTCAGAAGGTGTTTACTGATTGTCATGGATATGTGGATTCTCCTTCTCCAGGCCACAGAGTCTCATTTAGAGATGTGGGTACACATCTAAATCTAGTTTTGAGCAAACAGCTGAAGGCAGCTAGCTATCCCTACGTTTCCCTCTATAGGTAAGTACAGCTTAAAGAAGTCGAATTCAGTGGGAGAATATGGACAGCTGTGAAAGAACATGATCTCTTCAAAACTGAATCTGAAATATCTCTTAGGACTCACATTAGACTCTCTCTTTCCTTCCATCTCCTTCTTTCTCTGGTAGGCAGAAAAGGGAAAATTGGTATGTGTAGAAAACCTACCATGTGCTAGGTAACCTCTGTGCTAGGGGCTTTATCTCAGTTAATTCAATTACAAGAACGACATGGTCCTTGGAGAAACCTGAGCCCAGCCCACTGCCGAGTGTGGTAGAAGGATGTACAGCCAGAGAGCCAACACCCATGTCAATCATCTCTCTCCTACACCCTGACCCCCTCCAGCAAAAAAGCTCCAAAAAGTCAATTAGTCAATCGGAAAAGCTTAGAGCTGAGGCAACAGTTAAGCAGACTGCATGGGAAAGTATCCTTTAAATCAAAAATCAGTGGGTAAATATAAGGAAATAGTATATTTATCCTTCTAGGAAGGAGCACCCTTGAGTGCAGACGCACAGACACAGGCTGTGCTGGCTAAAGGGGTAAGACTACAGTCTGCGGTCTTGGCCACAGACAAGAATAAAATTGGGATGTCGGGTAGAAAGGAAGGTAGGGCATGATCTGGAATCAAAGAAAGACAGAGACAAGGAGAAGCATACGTGATGCCCGACAGGCCAAGGCTCAGAGAGGGAGGGCCTCAGGCGCATTGCCAAGAGATTTCTCGGCTTTTTGCAATACAGAATTCTAGAGCAAACCATTTAGAGAAAAGGATAAAGGTTTATGAAGTATAGAAGTAAGAAAGGAGCTACTTCACAAAGTAGCGGTCTCTCCTTCCAGATGAGGAAGAGGACCTCCCTTTGCCTCTACTGAAGGGTTTTGCAAATTGTTTTTTTTTAATTAGCTAACCCTATAGGGAGGGGCTTACTCTTTAACTTTGGGTTTATCACTTACCTTAATTAGGCAGTTAGTTTTTTCATTGTCTTAGCATTGTGATTAGGGTTGTAAAATTACCCACAGGGAGCAATTTTAAGAATGCGCAGCCTCTGTGTCTTTTACTGCTGGAGGAAGCAGAGTCTTGTGGTCTGCCATGAGTCGGATCTTGTGACTCTTTTTATGACCTGCTGACTTTTAGGTTAAGGGTCAGCCTAAACCCCAAATGCCTTTACTTTGGTGAGCTTGTCTCCCTGGCCTCCCCTCCTCCTGCCTCATAGTCATCAAATCAGATGCAAGTACAACTGATAACTCCATGGGAATTAATAGTTTCAGTCAGTATTTGAAGCAAGTAAAAGACTTTAGCCAGATGCACCCCAGTCTGACCTTGCTTCTATACCATCTCTATTCTTAAAGATCTAGGACAATTTAAAATAAGCCTAAATCCTAATTCTAGAACCTATGTCCCTCAGGAGGCAAGAAGGTACTGTACCCTTTCCAGATATAAGTCACAATAGTAGAGTTTTTGAAAACCCCCTTGTGGCAAAAAAAGCCAAGCCTTGGTTTGCCTTCATTGAATACTGATACTTTTTTTAAATGTTTTATTTATTTATTTATTTATTTATTTATTTATTTAAAAAAAAATTTTTTTTCAACGTTTATTTATTTTTGGGACAGAGAGAGACAGAGCATGAACGGGGGAGGGGCAGAGAGAGAGGGAGACACAGAATCGGAAACAGGCTCCAGGCTCTGAGCCATCAGCCCAGAGCCTGACGCGGGGCTCGAACTCACGGACCGCGAGATCGTGACCTGGCTGAAGTCGGACGCTTAACCAACTGCGCCACCCAGGTGCCCCTAAATGTTTTATTTAGTTTTGAGAGAGAGGGAGAGAGAAAGAGTGAGAGCGGGCGAGGGGCAGAGAGAGAGAGACAGACACAGAATCCAAAGCAAGCTCCAGGCTCTGAGCTGTCAGCACAGAGCCTGACGCCGGGCTCAAACTCGTGAACCGTGAGATCATGACCTGAGCGAAGTCGGACACCCAACCGACTGGGCCACCCAGGCACCCCTCCTGATACTTTTATATTCCATGGATTTGAAAAATTAATTTTAAGAGACAGGGACTTATCAGAAATATTCCAATTTGTATAGAATGAATGTTTGCATCTTCAACCATATTTTCCATGAACAACTAATACAAATATGAAACTGTATCCTGAAATGAAAAAGAAAGGATGTCGCCACAACAAAAATGGCATTTAAGATTCTAAACATTCACTTGGTATATCGTTTGAGGCACTTCGGGTGTCTCTCAAATAACGCGAATGAAAATTAGCTAAATGAACAATAGTCACAATGCTGTAGTGATTTCAAAACACTTATGTTCTGTAATTTCTATTAATATATTTTAGCAAATATATAATGATTTATATACATTAATATAGATCATGAATCTATATAATTATATATATATTTTTTATTTTTTTAACGTTCATTTATTTTTGAGAGAGAGAGAGACAGAGTGTGAGTGTGGAGGGTCAGACAGAGAGGGAGATACAGAATCCAAAGCAGGCTCCAGGCTCTGAGCTGTCAGCACAGAGCCCAATTCGGGGCTTAAACCCACAAACCATGAGATCATGACCTGAGCCGAAGTCGAACACTTAACTGACTGAGCCACTCAGGCACTGCTATATATATATTTATATATATATATATATGTACACACACACACACCTACATATAGTGTGTGTGTGCGTGCATGTATGATATACAAATCCAATATGGCCAAATAGTAAGTAACCATTGTTAAATCTAGAGGATGAGTTTCTAGTTGTTTATTTTACTCTTTTCTCTACTTTTGTGTATCTTTGAAATTTTTCATGATCAAACATCACACACATAGGTGTTCAAGCAAATAAAGGCAGTGGCTCCCATCTTGATGGGGATCCCCACTACCCATGACAGCTGCATGTGAAATGCCTACCTCATTCATTTATTCACCGGGCTTTTCCATGACTTTGGGCATCTCACGCATCTCCTTATTAAGAAAAAACACTTAAAGATGCTAATCTAATTGTGTTCAGACCATGTAAATGACCTGTCTTTATCCAAGTCTAACTTCCAGTCTCTGTAGTAGCATTTCAGTAGCTATCAATCAATGTATGTTGATACCAGGCCCTGACTAATTGCTAATAAAAAGAATCTAACACCTCTGATCTGATAAATATTGAAGTAGTGCTGATGAAGGCAAAAAAGAATAAAAGATTTTTCCACAGAAGCTTTTGGAGATAAAAGCTCCAGCGTTAGAGAAGTTTTGGATATGCAAAATAAAAGGCCTTGTCAAGTGCAAATGTAAGCCCACACTGAAAGGAACATCCAGCGGTTAAGGACAGGCCTGAACAGCACAGCACTGGCTGCCTTATTCTCCACCTGGCCTCTCTACCTCCATTTAACTTGGTAGATGATAAATCTTTTGGATTTGGACATCTTGGTGAAGGAAAAGGGCATTAAGGATGAGTCGGTATATTCTGTCTCCACTATCTTCGTAGCTATGCTTCTAAACATGTTTGTTACAGATAAATTTGCTGTTGGGAGTCATTTAAGAATTTATGAGGTAAACATGTGTTAGAGAGGCATGGAGTCACAAACACACCTGTGAAAATATTTAAAACATTCTTTATATAAACAATAATAACAACAAAACCAGGAAGAAAAGCCAATGACAGCACATAAGTAAAGAAAAATATCGATGACTTTTTACATATTTGGATTTTGTAGTAAGTGGTTATTGAAACAATATCTTTCCTTGGTCTATCCCTAGCTCACTAAAAAAACTTGAGAATAGGCTGTCCCTGCAGTGAGAGTCATGAATTTGTTTTGCTTTGATGCAGTACTATCATAGACAAAGGCATGAAACCTGTTTCATCCTCCAATCTGTTAATTTTGTTTTGTTTTGTTTTGATTTTGTTTTTGTTTTACTGGTCAGAGTAAACTGCAACTTCTTTGTTAGACCCCAAACTGTCACGAATGTAAGAAATGGTATCAGTTTGAGTTTGGGAGTGTTAAATTAATTAAACAAAGAGGTCCTTAGACTGAGATGGTTGTAATGGCTTAGTAGCCTGCAGGAGCAAACCAAAACCTATGCCACTAATGCCTCAGGGTCAAGAAATCAAAACCTACGGACAGTGAACCACAAACAGCCAACTAACTAGGTCTTCCCAAATAAGGTGACCACCTAAATTGTAGCCAATCAAATAATTTCCTTGCTTGGCTTCCACATCTTCTCTATAAAATCTTTCCCCGAGCTCCTATCAGTGGAGTGCACCTCACCATTCATGAGTCTAATCAATTTTTGATCAAATGAATCTTGAACTGTTTTATATGCCTCAGTTTATCTTCTAACAGGAGAAGTAACTGAATTCTCATTAATAAAAGTATTGATTTCTGGTGGCAAACCTGACCAGTGGGAAATCAGGTATAAAACCTCCTAATTCTCATGATTATAATCAACCCATTAAACAGATTGTACCTGAATTGTAAAATTAAAATAACTTTGTTAGCAAAAAGCCTAGGAATATACAATTGCTTAAAGATAAAAGCTCATTTTAATTTCTTGTCTATTTTTTGTTTAAATTTATTTCCTGGCAATCTCAAGCCATAATTAATAATTTACTATGTAGGAATCTTGCTTCTTAATCTCTACTGAATACTTTTTCCTCGTCCCACACTAGCTATCAAGGCCTTTGAGTCTCTGTCTCTGTCTCTCTCTCTAAATATATATAACTCACAGATTATTTCTGAAGAATGTCACTTTAGTTCCTAGATTTGATCAGTAAGTTTACCAAGGTACCTACAGTGAAAAATGGCACAAAAGACAAAGAATACAGTTTTCTGTCTTTGGTATTTCACATTAAGTGGGGAAGTAGGGTTTTTTCCTTCTGTTTTTCCCAAGATGGTTCACAGCTCACTCCCAAGCAACTCTCTCCACCACCACTTCTGATTCATAAGCAAATCATAAGAACTGGAAAGAAATATAAGCCCTGATGATTCGGCTTCTCTGGGCACTGCTGAAGCAACACTGTTATCTCCTCCAGGCTGGGAGACCAAGTGTTGCTGGGTATTTTTCTGCATTTGAGTGAACCTGTCTCGGGCACCCTGTTTGTCAGAGCATCTTCCCCACCGGTCAGCAGAAAAAGAAACTCACATGAAATTAAATCTCATTCTACAGGAAATATGATTTAGGTCTTGATTTTCAGGGACATAAGTCCCGTAAGCCATTAGCCTTGGGCCAGAGGCACTAATGATAAAGGCGCCATTTCATAAAGTAAACATCCACACAAAAAGAAACGATAGAAAATCAGTAGTGAAATTAGTCCGTGTTCTTGTATTGTCTTTCTGAGAAATGAGATGCATTTAAAATAGCACCCTACACTTTAGGATGGGAACCATGATTAATGACCACGCTTCACCTTATCCAGCCAGAAAAAGAATCGTACATCAAAACAGACACAGATGCCTTAAAAATTGTAGGTGGAGTGCGAATTGTATTGTCTATTATTTTTTTTAAAAAAAGAAATAGGCAAGTAATTGCTGCCTCCTTTCAAAGGGTTAAACGTTTCTGATTAGGTTTGGGTCACGCATCACATTTTGAGCGCCTAAGCTTAAAGACACACTTCATTGAACCCCATCTAGCAAGCTTCATGCTTATGAAGGTGTTCCTCTTGATTGCTTCTCATCTGGGCTACAAAACGATTGGGTTGGAGACTGACATTGATTAAGTGCAAGAGAACCATGTTTTACTGTGACAGCTGCTAGGCCTCTGTCAACAAATCAATGTTGTTTTTTTTTTTTTTCCTTTTCGTCTTAACTCTCCCATTAGCATCCTGCTGTTACTAGAGATGAAAAACATCTCTATAACTGTCTGCTGATTGACCACTTTCTGATTTGCCAATCACATAAAATGTTTTTATGACGGAAAAGGCTAACCCTTCATTCCAAGCAGCTTTTTGCGCACAAGTAGTGCAATTTTCTGGAATCCTCCAGGGCGTGGCTGCTGTTCCTATAATTTAGAATCACGATAAAGAGTAAGTCGTGTTTTGCAGAAAAATGTCACTTTAAATGGCACAATGCTCTGGATTTGATCAGTAAGTTTACAAATGCACCCTGTCCATCCAGTGAATTTAGCAACAGTCCCAGCCACTGATCCGCTGTCTTGATAAGATAGTCACCCTTAATAGCTTTTTGTGCACACAATATCCTTGGTTATTTATAATAGGGTGAGGCTGTTAAAAGCTGGCTCCTAGCTCCTAGCATCATGCCGTGCACCAGAAACACAAGATGTGATTGGGAGACAGCAAATACAGAGATCCCTAATGCAACATTGGGTCAAAAGAGAACTTTTACAGAGGTAGTGCTAAAACAGCAGACTAACCTTCCTGCTTTCTACCTCCGGCTGTGTGGTTTGGAATTGAGCCCTGACCCTGCCTGACTATAGGACAAGCCTATATGGAATGAGTAAATTACTGCCTAGTAATTAGAGTATTCTGGGACTTCTGAATGAAAAGTGTATTTTCACATGCCTTCTTATGTGATTTTATTTCATAACCAAATGAGTAGCCCTAAACCAAGATTTCCACTGTGCCAAGTTTGGACGACATGGTTTATTTAGCTCAGTCAGTTTCTCCCTAAGCCTTAGGGGATACACTCAAAAGACACAACGAATTTCACTGAAAACTTGTTACATCTTCAACAGGCCAAGATGGCAATAGGATTTGAGCACTGGAAGGAGCTCCTTGATGTCCGGAGATGAATAGAGCCATGACTTGCCCTTAACTTTGTGCTAGCTTGATCAGCAGGCCACTGGAAATGAGGAAAGAAAACTCGTATCTTCTGTATAATGTAGAAAAATAACCACTAGCTCAGATCAAGGAAAGTATCACTAACTATTTCAACGGACACAAAGAAATGGAGAAGTTAATAGGCCAGTTTCCCAAGCAATCCAGCACTGAACATGAATTCTGGTTGTAGACTGATGATTCTCTAAACTTGTTCCTCCCAGATGCCCTCAAGCCCCATGCTAAACAAAACACTGCACAAAAAAAAAACGTAGCTATGGTAACCGCTTCTCCTTTTTTCACCTGGAAAAGAAGAAATAGAGCTAATATGGAGAAGTAATAGGGCCAAAGGAGAAAAGAGGAAGGGGTAAAATGAGCTAATTTAGTCATAAGGAAAATAGGTGTTGGGAGAGGATACCAGAAGACTTCCTGCTCTGTGTCCTCTGGCCCCAGGCTCCAGGGTTTTTTTTTTGTTGTTGTTGCTGCTTATTTGGTGTGTGTGTGTGTGTGTGTGTGTGTGTGTGTGTGTATCACTAAGGAGTTAGCCACTCCTACATAGAATAGCTTTATGATCGATGTAGAGGGGTAACTGCAATTTTCAAAAGTTCTGAAGCTCACAGTAAAATTGAGAAATAGAGTTAAGAATAGTAAGTAGGTCTGCTTTTGCTCTAAATGACCAAAATTTAAAAAAAAATTAATTGGAGTGAGGATAATGACCAAAATTGAAAGACACCGTTTTTGCATTTGATGTCTTCGACATCCTAAGAGGCTCTAACAATGCAATTTGTCATGCATCCCAGAATATTTACTCATATTCAAACATATAAGTTGAAATTTTACTCTAATTTCCTATGACTTTAAAAACCTAAAAGCTTGAATAACAGATACTGTTGCATCTGTCATGAAATATCCACATAGAAAGATGTTATATCAAAGCATTTTAAAACTTGTTTGAATGTGTTATACACGCTCCCCTTTTTAGGGACAGAATTTCTTTTGTTTTTCCCTCTTCTCTCTTACCTTATGGTTAAGAAAACTTTCCATTCCAGAAGAAGTAAAAGTTAAATTTGAGCAAACAAATGATCTGATTATATTTGCCCCCAGACCATTTATGAGGAAAGGGGATTTATTCTATTACCAGAAAGTTGAAATCAGTTGTTTTGTTTTGTTAATACGCTCTGGACATTTTTCTTTCTTTCTGTCCTATGTTTTTAATTTATTTTTCCTATATTTATATTTTTACCTGTCTCATGTCTCACCTGTGAAAGAAGGCTTCCAGATGCTTGGGGTTTATGTAATTTTCCATCATCTGTGGGAATTAGAGAGCCTTATGTAAACACACTCCTCTCTCAATTATCCTAGCATATTGCTGCAGAGGGAAGCAGGTCATCATGAAGTCCCCAAGCCCCAGCTTTATCCCCTGTCTGTGTGACTACACGCTCAATGGAACAGGAAAGGACTTGAACTTTGTCTTCACCAATCCCAGGTTGAAGGCTATCACAGATGATCTCATCTGAGATGGTTCAAGGCTCATATTGAAACTACTGTCTTTGGTGACACAGGGAATGACACTGTGAAAGGTGAAATGAGCTGGGGTCACTTATGTCAGGGGGTTTTCAATGGAGTGGGAGGCCATTAAGGAGATGGACCTTATTATGCATGTCCTTACTGGGTGGAACCATGAACTTTTCAACTGGGCCAAACTGCACATAGTCAGAGTCTCTACAAGAACATCTGCAACTTGCTACAGTAACAGACTTTTGCTTAGTGATAGCCTTGGCAACAAATTATGTTTGGGCAAAATTAGTTTTCTGCTGCCAACACCAATCAAAATTCTGCATAAGCATATAATAGCATTCCTCTTTGCCTTGTTAAAACCCCTTGACTTTTGTTTCCCAGTGAGAAATGATCTGTGTTGCTACCTGAATCTGTGCTCCCAGAATTGCAATCCTAAGACTCCAAATAAATGCTTGTGCTTTACTTTAGCTCTGCTTCTTTTCTCTGTGGACAGAACATATACATGGACGCTTGAGAATTCAAGACAAAGCCTGAAGTCCATTTGCAGATATACACTGTTTAGGTGAATAAACAGGTACATGTGATGACATTCATTGTTCTCTGGCAACAGGCATTGAGATGGAGAACTGAATGCAGAAGGTTAACCAGGGAGGACTCCTGAGAGCTGCAACTGTGAGGAAGGAAAACTAGTAGAACGGACACTGGGAGAAGCTGGCTTGCAATGTATGGAATGGCCCATAAGAATTGTGCCAAATGAGGCAAGGGTTTTGGCCTTTATCCCCCTAGCAGCCAATTAAGGGCCTTGTGCAGCTTCCTATAAGGGGGCATAACCTTGGTTGAATCAGCCAAGGGCAGTGGCCCAATGAAGGAGGGAGCTGTGAGCTGTTAGCAGCAGACGTTCGGAGCAACTAGGGGGTAAATACATCAGCCGGAAGGGCAAAGGCAGGGAGTTTCCACTGGGGAAAATACATTGTTTATGACACAGACATTTTGCCTTTGGCATAAAAATTCAGTATTTTATTTATGGTGGCTCATTTTCACAGAGAAAATGTATTCGAGGTTTGATGCTTTGTTTTGTTGTTTATGTGTGTCATGTTGTGTGTGTGTGTGTGTGTGTGTGTGTGTGTGTGTGTATCAGGCCCTATTTATATCTAATTTAAAATGAACTCCTCTTACAACCATAAAGGAGAACATAGAAAAAAACTGGCCCAATATGCTCATTTTGTTAATAAAGGAACTGCTTCCGTGTCAAAAGGGTAGGTAGTGATAAAGCCATTTCAAGAGAAAAGTTCAAATCTAATTTTCTTTCAGGTCACCATTATGCTTAATTTTAAAATCTTTGACTTTCCATTATATTCCTACCCATAATGGAAACACTGGGGGTATATAAGAAAAACCCACAGATCCCACCTCCATGTAGCTTACAATATTGAGATCATCTATACTAAAATGTGCTCCATTGTTACTGAAAATGTTATTTTAAGAATAAGCCTTCACAACATTTGTATTAGCTGTTTTCATGACAGTCTAATGTGAAACCCCAACCTCTTTTTCCCTGTAGAAATGTGCCGATCTTCCCATATTTTAATTAGAAAGCCAGTTTCAGTAATGGTCTCCTCTCTGGTTATCACCTGAGTCTATCTCAAATAACCATGCCCCATGAGTGAGAGATATGTGCTTCTTCAGAATTAATCATACCCGATTTGGGCTCAAGTACACTCTCCCCATTCTTTGAACCTTCCTCTGTCCCTACTTAATATATTTTCATGCTGATATTTCATCTCTCCTTGCATTGCCAAATCATTTGTTGTACTGCCATTAATTGCTCTTTTTAGAGATCATTTCTGTCAACATTGCATGGGTCCTCCTGTTCCCTCAGCCCCACTGGAGAAAACTGCAAGCATCTAATTGTGGGAGGCAAACACCGCAGCTGCCAATCCTAGGGAAAGTGACCGAGAGAGCAGAGTATCCTACCCACTGTGCTGGAACATTCTGATGTAGCACAGCGAGCTTCGGCCACTGAAGCTGCCCCTGTCCATATGGTATTTCTCTGTGTCTACTTCTTTCTCTCAACTGGTTTTCATGATTTATGACAAAGGTGACAAAGACAGTGACAATGATGATAACCCTATCTATCAAGCACTGACTGTGTCAAATATTTGTACAAATACCACTTTATTTTTATTTTGATCTACAAAAGGGGCATAATATATTTCTTAGTGTTGCAAACATGGCCAGCTACATATCATATCATTTTTTTTACATGATCCCAGTCTCTGGAACATAACTGTCTACCCACACTAGTCCTCAGTCTAATGCCTCTGTGGAATCTTCAAAAGATATCACTGTGTTCCTGCTGGAAATGTTATACAACTCCCACATTTATTTTCTTACAATTGTTCCACAATTTTTGGATTTTTTCTAATATATAAAATTTTATAGAACTGTCTTCTTCTTTATAGCGTATAAAAATAGTAAAAAATGGCTAAAATCCAGCATAAAACACCCTCAATACAAATGCATGTCTGTCTCTTCCTCCAGTTCCCCCTGAAAGCACCCATTCAGAACCCCAATGGAAAAGCCAATCCTCACACTGTTTTGCTCTGCCCTCCAAGCCTGTCTCAGCATGCCCCAGCACAGAAACTATCCGATGCAAATCTAACCCCAGAGCATTAAATGGGTGACACACATTCTGGTTTCTTTGTTGTTTTCATGAAGAGATGGCAGAAAAAAAAAATAATGGCTTCTGTCTTTAAAAAATCTAAAATTCCTTTTAATTATCTCTAGCTTATCCTCAAGTTTCCCTTCCTCTAAGAACTTTCTCCCCTTTTTCCTCATAGTTGTTTCTAATAAAATTGATCCTTTCTCTTCTTTCTCGCTAATCTTTCCACACTGTCCCCTAAATCCTCTCGTTCTGTTGAACCACTTCATAAAATAAAACAAACAAACCTAGTAGTTTCAGGAAGAAAAGGAAAAGAGGAACACCTGGGTGGCTCAGTTGGTTAAGCATCTGATTCTTGATTTTGGCTCAAGTCATGATCTCATGATTTGGGAGTTCAAGCCCCTGCATAGGGCTCCAGGCTAACAGTGTGGAGCCTGCTTGGGATTCTCTCTCTCCCTGTCTCTCTGCCCTTCCTGTGCTGGCTCCCTCTCTCAAAATAAATAAACTTAAAAAAAAATATTGCTTTGGGGCACCTGGGTGGCTCAGTGGGTTAAGCGTCCAACTTCAGGTCATGATCTCACAGTTAGTGAGTTCTAGGCCCCCCTCCCCACCCCACGGGCTCTGTGTTGACAGCTCAGAGCCTGGAACCTACTTTGGATTCTGTGTCTCCCTCTCTCTCTCTCTCTCTCTCTCTCTCTCTCTCGCTCTCTGCCCCTCCCCCACTCACACTCTGTCTCTCTCAAAAATAAACATTAAAAATTTTTTTTAATTTATTTAAAAAAATATTGCCTTAATACTTCATCATCCCTTATCTGTATTTCTACAACAGCTGTTTAACTAATTTCAGCTTCTCGCCATCAAAAACCACTTCCTTCTTCCTTTCTCTATGATTAGGAACGTTCTTTTTTCTTTTTACTTTTTATTATGTAAATTTTCAAACCTATAGAAAGGTAATGAAAACAATAAAATAATCTCATGTGTCCATTAGCCAGTTTCAACTGTTCACAACTCATGACCAATTTATTTTCATCTATTTCCCATCCCTGATTATATTGAAACAAATCACAAGCATTATAGCATTTCCATTCTAAAAGACACAAGAAAGGAACTCTTTAAAAAAAAAAAAAACTAGGGTGCCTGGCTGGCTCAGTCAGTTGAGTGTCCTACTTCAGCTCAGGTCATGATCTCATGGTTTGTGGGTTCAAGCCCTGAGTTGGGCTCTGTGCTGACAGCTCAGAGCCTGGAGCCTGCTTCGGATTCTGTGTGTGTGTGTGTCTCTCTCTAACCCTCTCCCCGGCTCACACTCTGTCTCTCTGTCTCTCTCTCTTAAAAATAAGTAAACATTAAAAATATTTTTAAAAACCTAATTATGAAACATTGTCACACTTAAAAACTAACTATAATTTCTTAATAGCAACAAATCAAATAGTGTTCATAATTTCCTGATTGTCATGTGCATTTTTATTTGACAATTTGAATAGGGTCTAAATAGGGACCAGAAATTACTATTGTTTCTATGTCTTTTAAGCCTCTTTTACTCTATGGGTGTCCACTCTTCCTTTCCTTTCTTTCATTGTTATTATAGTAGTTGTTGAAGAAAATGGGGTGTCTGTTCTGTCTAGGTTTTTTGATTACATTTCCAGGATATTATTTCACATGTTTGTTTGTTTGTTTGTTTGCTATGCATTTCCTATAAATTGGTGGTCGGATCTAGTGGTGTGATGTGTTTTGGATTCTATATTTTAGGCAAGAAAATCCCATAGGTTGCCTCAGATACTTGTGTCAAGAGGTACCTAAGAATGACTCATCTCTTTTTTATGTTACCAGCCGTTAGCAAGATCAATGAGGTATTACAAGCAAAATGGTGATATTTTACCATTTCTTCTTGACTTATTAGCTAGAAATTGTCCATAAAGGAGAAATTTTCCTCATTAATTACTTGGTTACCCTAAACCGTGATTTTACGCTCTGTACTGAAAGTCCTTCACAATCCAGCTCTGACCTATCTTGTCAGCTTCAACCTCTCCTCCCCACCACACACGTAGTTTCCCCAACAGTCTGATGGTTTACAAGAAATGTGTTTCAAGATCATTTTTTTACCTCGCCAGCATTGAATAACTGGTGGCATAGATTAGGCAATTAAGAAATGTTTGCTGAATGGGGGAGTGAATGAAAATTTCCTGTATAAGTAACTGATCATGTAATACTTGTATTTATACATGATTTCAAACACATTCAGACTTTCAGATGCTCATACTTAATGTCAGAAAGAATTCTTTTCAGTGTGAATACAATAATGCACTGACAAGTCATATTAACTTCCAATACAACATTAGCAGTGAATTAAATGAAGACATCCTAAATTATACCATTCAAGAGATAAATGTTATTCTAGAATAGATCTGGCACCATGCACTCTTAGCAACATAAAGTCATCAGTTCTCAAGGATTTTATATCCTATCACCCGCAGTAAGTAGACCATCACTCTAAGCAGAGTCAGGTAACATTAGCATTTCAAAGAGAACACTAAGCAAACCTTCTTCAAATATATAATGAGAAGACTTCCTCTTGAGGAATAGCATTTATCACTCTGTGTTCTCAAAACACTCTCCCCTTGCCTTAGAAGACATCATACCCATAGGTTCTCTCCTACAAATGTCACTTTCACTCTGTGTCTACCTGCTCAGCCTCTCTGTGTGGTCTTTAAGTAAGAGTTCCTCGAGGTTCAAAACCAAACTTGCTTTAGTTCCATATTTACACCCTAGGCAATGCCATCTGACTATCCAACAATTTCTTATTTCTTGTCCACATCTTTCTTCTGAATTTTAGATGAAGTATGGAACTGCCTACATCACTCCTTAGAAGTCCCAAAGGCAGCTCACACTGAACATCATCATCTTCCTCGCAGCCTGCTGTCCTTCCACTATTCAGAATCTCAGAGTACCACCACCACGCAGTTAGAGAAACCATAGACCAGCCATGACTTCTCCATCTTCCCACTGCTCATAGCCAATCAAGCACCAGTTTTTGTTTTTGTTTTTTTCTGTTCTACATCCTAAATACTCCTCGAATGAAACCAGGTTTCTCTATGTCCCCATTGACCATACTAGTCCAGGGCATTAGGGAGTTTTTCCTGCTCTGTAGTCAGTGTGTCCCAGTGGCCTCCCTGCAGATATTCCTGCCCTGAGTCCATCTAGAATGATCTTTTAAAAATTCTTTCACTCCCTTGCTTACCTTCCTTTGGAGGTTTTCTGTTCTTTGGGGATAAAGAAGAAAAATGGTTAACCTTTCCTAAAAGCTTTGCCTGATCCGGATACAGTTTTTTCTATTCCACCATTTCACTCTACTAACAACACTCGGTTTCATTTAAGAAGTACAACTGTATTTGTTAAGGAAGGGATAAGTCTTTGGGCACAAGGGTTGTTCTCTCAATCTAGGGTACATGGCCATCCCCTTCTACTTCATCTAAGTTGTGATCAGGGCGTGGTTCAGACATATGGTCTTCAAGAAACACTCTGTGACACATACTCCATACTCCCTACCACTACCACCAATGCTAGGTTGGGATCTGTACCTATAAGATCCTATACAACCCTATACTCCTGTATAGCCCTTATCACAATCACAATTAAGTAATTAATCTTGTTTTAAGTTGAGAGAGCTTTTTTAAAAAAGTGACGAAAGCTAGAGGGCTAGAGTGTTGTCAGTCTTAGTCACTGATACATTGGTCCTTGATACATAATGCACAATAAATAAATATTTGTTGAATAAAGAAAGGGATAAATCAAGAAAAATGGCACAGGGGACTTTCACTTTGCAATTTGCCTCCTAGGGCTTTAGGAACTTTCATGTCTGGGCCAAAGTGAGATCTTCTGCTAAGGCATACACACGCATCTTTGTAAACAATAAATACAGTGCGTGCATTCTTGATTTTGTCCAAAACTGTTTTATTCAACTACATTTATAAAGTATCCTTTAATGAGTAGGAGTGTATTCAATCAATATACTTTTACTGTGAGTCAATTAGGAATACTCTGCTAAAAGCTGTACACTCCTTTAAAATTCTGAATGGCTATTAGAGATTATTTATCTCTCTGGTGCTCACTGGCATAGTACCTGCCACATAGAGGTTGCTACTATATTTTTAATCTTATTACATTTAGAAGTGATGATGTTACTTTGGGAGATACTAGTAGGTAAGACTGGGGAGATTATAATAAGCTTTGTGCCCAAACCAGCATGGAAAAGGAGCCTTGCCTCACAGCATGGAGAAGAAGCCTCATTATAGAAGTTAGTTGCCATAATATCTGCAGTTTGCGTTACACTGAAATTCTATTGATGGAAAATTACCATCAAGGTACTTGACTGTGGGTGGCTACAGACTAAAATATGGCTTAAAATGGAGCCTAATATTGTCCTTTGCAGAAGACTACTGTGAAATATTCAATAGATCTCTTTGAGGACATATTAGCATAGTTATTTGTAAATCTAGGGTCTTTGATAAAGAAATTGCATAAGCAAGGGAACCTCACAATTGGAGAAAATTCTGATTCTCAGTAGCACATCTTAGCTTTGTTGATAGAGCTACTATTAAACATTCTTAGCTGATGTACTTATATAGGACTTAAGGTTTGCCAGTAATCCTAAATTCAAGTCTTTTGTCTTTAATGATTTTGTTTTTGTTTGCTTGTCCTATCAGTTATGAGGGTTGTGTTAGAAATCTATTGTGGATTTATCTGTTTCTCCTCGTATTCTTGTCAGACTTTGCTTTGTATATTGATACTGATATTAGATGCATATAATTTATTCTTATTATTTCTTCCTGACAAATTCATTCAATATTATGACATACATGCCTGTTTTTGTTTTTACTGTTATCTCTTCATTAAGGTTTACTTTGACTAATATTATAGCTTCACCAACTCTTTTTGGTTAGTGTATATAAGGTATATCTTTTTAATATTCTCTTGCTTTCAAATTTTATGTACCTTGGTTATGTAAGGTGAATCTCTTATAAGCAGCATATAGTTGGATTTTGCTGTTCAGTCCAATCTAACAATATTTGTCTTTTAATTATAGTATTGATCTGTTTACATTTACCATAATTACTAATATATATGAACTTATATCTACAATTGTATTTGTTTTTTTCTCTCATCTGCATCTTTTTTCCCTTCTTTTCCCTTCTTAACTTTTTCTTAAACAATAACCTTCTTATTATTTTGTTTTCCCTTCCATTTTTTACACATTCTTTACCTTGGCAATTAAAACCTATATTCCAGATTCGTGTCATCTTCAGTTCACCTTAACTCCATTTATCTCCCTTCTTCCTTCTATACTCTTCTCAAAAATTATAATTCTCCCTACACTAGAAAACCCACAACACATTATTATTGTTTTAAGAAGTTCCTACTTAGGTAGCAGATATATCCGCAAACGTATCCTCATTGGTGCTTTTCAGTCATTCCTGCATTAAATCAATTCAATCTGAGATAATATTCCATTTTACTATAAAAATAGGCTAATATAGAGCAAAGTGAAAGAATTTTACACCTACCACCTAAATCACAGTTAACATCTTACCAAGCTTGTGTCATCACATTTTATTATTTGATATATGTATAAGTAAGTTGGAGCTCTTACTATGCTGCTTGCTAAAACCTCAGGGTGCACACTATTACCTAGAGTTCAATATTTAGTCACAGTTATTTTATTTTGAGGTTCCTCCTACCTACAAAGGAATGTGTAAATCTTGAGAGTGTCATTCAGTGAGGTCTGCTGGGTGTCCAATGGTATCTCACTGTGATGTTGAACACTTTTCCGTGTGCTAATTTGTGTATCTTCTTTTGTAAAGCATCTGCTAAAATATTTTGCAGGCATTTAATTGGATTGTTTACCTTGCATTTAATTGGATTGTTTACCTTTTTATTTGAGTTGTAGAAGTTCTTTTTATATCCTGAGTACAAGTCCTTTGTCACATATCTGTGTTGGACATATTTTTTCCCAGTCTGTAGATTTCTAATTTGCTATCTTAATGATATCTTTTGACAAGTACTTGAAATTTTGATGAAGCCTAATTTATCATTTTTTCCCTTATGTTACTGCTTTCTCTATCCTGTCCAAGAAAACTTTATCTCTATTCCCAAAGATATTCACCTATATTTTCTATCAGAAGTTTTATATTTGAGCTTTTCCATTTAGATCTATGAGCCATCTCAAATTAATTTTGGTGTGATCTTAGGCACTGTTTTAGATTCATTTTTTCCCAAATGGACACCCTGTTGTGGCAACATCATTTATGCAAAAGATATCCATTTATGCATTTAATGTCTTTGAATCTTCGATGGAAACTCAAATGTCAGTCTATTTCTGGGTTCTTTATTCTGTTCCACTGATCTACTTGTTAATACTAATTCAAATTACACCCTATCTTGATTACTGTAGATTTCAGAAGACCTGAAATCAAATAGTGTGTGTTCTTCAACTTCATTTTTCCTTTTCAAGATTCCTTTTGATATTCTAGGATCTATATCAACTTTAGAATCACTTCGTCAATTCCTAAAAGAAGAAGCCTAGTGACGTTATAAGGTTTTGTTCCCTCACTCTGTGTCCATCATCAATTCTCCTTGTTAAAGTTATCTATCATACTCGACTTCAAATTCCTCTGCGCTCTGTTTTCAGAGCAATGTTCAGCACTAGTTCAATTCCTAAAATCCAATGTGGATATACAAAGTCTTATCAAAAAGTCTTCAAGCACTCCATAGCCTTAATAGGCAATTTAGTATGAATCTTTTAGTTACTTGTCCAAATATTTAATAGTTCATCCCTCCTTCACACCATCACCCATTCCCTATAATTTGGTTAATATCTTTATGCAAGCCATACTGATTTACCCATGTGGAATTTAGGAATTTATTTCTAAAAGATCATGTCATCATGCAAGTAGTTGAACTTCTTTTCCAATTTGGCTACCTATATTTCTTTTTCTTGCCTAATTGTGCTAGCCAAGATTTCTAATACTATATTGATTAGAAATGTTAAGAATGGGCATCACTGTCTTATATTCCTACTTTAGTAGAAAGGCTTTCAGCTTTTTATCACTCAGTTGGCTGTGGGCTTGTCATATATAGCCTTTATTATGTTGAGTTACATTCCTTCTGTACCTAATTTGTTAGAATTTTTGTTATAAAAGGATATTGAAATGTTGCCAAATGCTTTTTCTGCATCTATTTTTATCCTTCATTCTTCATGCTCATTTTCCTCATTATTTCATAAGTATACACATATGTCAAAATCTAGCAATTTTGATGCTTTCAATTGTAAAGTTTATTGTATTTAAATTGTACCTCAATAACTTTGCTAAAAAGTAAAAAAAAAACCAACCAGAAATAATAAATTATGACAATAGATTTGGTCATATTAAGAAGTTTTGAAAGCTTGGGCTGAATTGATAGACCACTAAGTAAGGAAAATAGGAAGCAATGACTAACTGAAGATAAAACATTTGATCCAGAAAGGAAATGTAATTCTGGTATATGCTGCATGACTCTGTTATGAGTCATATTTATGTAATCTTAATAAGGTTTTAACAATAAATATTGATTTATCAAATTATCAGAGAGATTTATCAAATTATATTGAGAGAATGGGGAAATAGGAGTTTATGAGGATGGTGATATAAATGGGATAAATTATACTCTTGCACAATAAATACAAACTTCATAAATCAAGAAATAACAGTACAGCCATGATATTTACATAGATGGAGATAAATGCCAGAAAAGATAGCCCAAATATTTATAGGTAGTTATGTCTGGGTTTGGAGATAAGAGTCTACTTTTTATCATAAAATTTGAGATGCTATTTGAATTTTCTAACCTATGTACTAGCATTTATTTTTATCAAAATAAAACTGAATTATTTAACCCCCTGAGAAAGTTAATATTTCATTATAGAAAAAAATTTAAACCAACACGATTGAAATTAAAATGTTTGGTGCCTAGAGAGAGAAAACTTTCAGAAAAAGAGCTACATTGAATAATTCAATCCCTACATGTTCTGGATAACTGAAATTTTACTGCATTGTTTTAATTTTGCTCTTAATAGATTTTAACACTTCAAAAGACTGTTCTGAAATTTCTAATTCATTACAGAAGGTTTGTAGAGTACTGAAGATCTTCAAAGCACTAAAGAAATACAAAATAATGTCTTTCTCTCATGCTACTATACAAAGTTTCTCTAGTGATGGTAGGAAAAATAGGATATTTGAAAATTGGTGAGTTGGTATAGCACTATCTACTGAAATACATCTGAGTTCAACTTTTTAGATCTCTTATTGATATCACAGATATGTGATTCCTATACTTTTTATGTTAAACATGTATTTCATGTCAATATCAATTTTTCTGCATTTTAAGATTATTTCTTTCTAACTGTATCATACAAGGAAAATAGGAGAAAGAATGGAAATGATAATATCTAGGAAAGAAAACAGAACCAATACAACTCAATACATAATATGGAACTGAAAAATCTGACTTTTAAAAGCAAATAAGTTTTTAAAATATAACAAACTTATTGATCTATTCTCAATACAATAGCACAGCTGAGGGCATGGATATTTATTATGAGAACATTTCACAGACAGAACATTTTAACTAAGAACTTAGCAAAGGTGCACAATGTAATCAAGTAGAAATTCTAATAAATTAAGCAACAAATTAGCTCATGTAATGACAAACATACACTTCTTCTCAGTTAATCCTCTGTGCTAAATTTTTATTTGTGGACACTTTCAACTTCTTTTTCCCATTGCCCATGGCATCTCAGTTTGAGTCCAGTCTTATTTACACAATATTAGTTACAATTTGCCTAATACAATGTTTTTTCCAACTCTTCTCAAAGGTCCGCAAACATTAATTACTTAGTAAATAAAAAAATTTAGCAGCATTCCAAGTGTTCCCAAAGTAAATATATTAGTTTTGTTATGGATTTTAGGCCTAAACTTTATTTTTGGAACTTGCATTGAATGGCATGAGCAAAAAAAAAAAAAGACTATAGATAACTGTTTAGCCTCAAATTGCCGATTTCCTAGAGCTACATGTTGCTCCGGCTATTGACCATCCAGATATATCCTGAGAATATTTGTTTGAATCCAATTTATTGATTTCTTAGGCTGAGCTCTTTGCTGAGATGACTGCAAACAACTCAAACAATTTCATAGAGTTTGAGGGCTTGAAGGGAACTTGAAGGTCATTGAGAACAACTGCTATCAAAATAATATCACATTGCTTCAGAATATTAATACATAAGAACAAATCCCTCTCTTTGTTGCTAAACTCAACATGTACTTTTCAGTATTTGACTTGCTTAAATACTCAGTAGAGCCATTTTGTCCTTCCCACTCCTCCTCCTTCTCCTGCTTTTCCTTCTGTTTTCTGACCTGTTTTCTTTCCAGGGCTTCCTACATTGTACCTACTACATTTTACCACTTACTCACCATACCTCTCTGAAAGCCCTTTTATTTTGCAAACTATTTCAATCTTCTACTCCTCAAGGGTTGTCTTATACCCTCTATTCCTATCTCTACTTATTCTCCCATCTGTTCCTCTAGCCTCACCGTTGGTATACACTGAAACACATATTTAACCTAGAGTTCTGCCCTGTATTATAGACTGCATATCCAACTACTTTTTGTACCTCTTTAATTGAATGTCCCAAACCCACCATAGCTAAACTAAACTCATTGCTTTTCTCCCACATATCTGCTTCTTCTTCTGTATTCTCCATAACTGTGAATAGAATATTATCTACCCAGCCATTCAAGCAAGGAAACAGAACATCACCCAATTCTATCTCTTAAGTAACTCAAATCCATCAACTGCCCCCCTCCTCCATGTCAATTCTCTAGCTCAGGAAGTGGATTTCTCCTTTCTGTTACATAATACTATGAAAGTCTCCTAACTACAACACCTGTGTCCAGTCTTACTTTTTTCCCACTATGCTTTCAGTCATTTTTCTAAAATATGAGTCCGATTTCCCTTTCTCTCATTTAAAACATTTCAATTGCTACATATTATACTTAGCATAGAGCCAAAGTATGAAAATGGCCTTCAAGGCCTTTGGCTACTTCTCTAATTTCATCTTTTCCTACTAAGTCACCTTTTTGACTCTAGAAAAAAGTGAATGCATCTTGCTCAAGCCTGACTTCAAAGTGTTCCCTCTTGTTTGAACTCAAGCTATTGTAGATGGGTTTCCCTGACTCTAAGATGAAGGTTAGTGTGCATAAAATTTACTAAAGAGTTCTCTCAGGATGAATACCTGGGAAAGGGAAGGGTAAAGGAGGATGGGGAAGGGAAGGGAAGGGAAGGGAAGAGAAGGGAAGGGAAGGGAAGGGAAGGGAAGGGAAGGGAAGGGAAGGGACAAAATTAGGTAGCAGAAGCCAGGTTCCTATTCAATTTCTACAAAGGTCTCCGCTAACCCATGGGGAATTCTAAAACTAGGGTGGCCCTTTCAAGTTGTCCCCCACTGTAAAGAGGGGAATAGGCCTTTATACTCCCACATAGCTCAGTCACTGAGTGAATGCTATACCAGGGAAAGGAACATGATGTTGGACATGGAATCTCTCTCTAAATGAGGGAAATTTCTTGAGAGGAATAATGACTAATGGGTGTCAGCTAAAAGAACTCCCAGTCTATCCATAAATCTGGAAGATAGGATCTACTGATTCATCCAAATTTCTACTGAAGTCCACCCCTTTTCTTCCTTAGATATTTCTTCACATAAAATCCTCATAGACCTCTTTTACTGGAGATAACTTAAAATGTTAGTAGGGTGAAATACAGGGCTCTGCCCCAGCCAAGCCAACTCATCCATGAACCAAATTTAGTTTTTGTCTTTCTCAGTCAGCTGGGCACAAGGGACCTCCTATGGGGTTACACATAGGTGTGATCTAAGGAGAGGTGTAGGTACAAGAGGAAGATAATATCAGAGTCTGAATCATGAACTGTTCAGCTTACTTATGGTCCCTACCCTTTTTCATGCCCATTTGTGAACACACAGCTTCCATTTCACAATGAATTGTTGCTAGGCTTGCCAGACCTTATCGCCTGATGAGTATGACAGAACCCATTTTATGATGGGCACTTGTGATTCATGCACATGATGACCCATAGTCAGGTCATCCATATTTACCAGAACCCATTATCAATGTGAGAACTATTTTTCAAAGTATGTTGATTCTCCACTGCCAATGGTAAAGTCTTGCACCAAAATCCTAAAAGTGTGCATGGTGGTTCTCCCATTAGGGCTTGCCATAACTCCATACAGCATCTTTTCTCACCACAAATACTACCAATGTTACATTTTCTTGATCATATGGCCCAAATATCAAGCCTCTTGAACTGCAACCTGAAATGCTACAGAATACTTTCCTGCTCTTGTCCCTAGTCAAAGATGGCAGCTCTTCAAGTCACTCAGTATATGGGAGGTATTATAAGCCTCAGAGGTAGATCATCTGCCTCTGTGACCCAAAGAGGCCCACTGCACGTTGGGCTTCCTTCTGCATAGAAGGAGTTGTGACATGCAATGATTTGTCCTTACATTGGATAGGATGTCATGAAATATCTCAGACTGATGGGTACCTATATATTTAACTAATATGTTGAACCACTTAAACCTCATAGAATTTACTTTCCACCTTCTAGAGCATATGCATTTTAATGATTCCCCCAACATACTGGTTGCTTGTTGATAACCTGGTCCAATTAGCATGTTATCAACATAGGCACCAGTGTCATGTCTTCCGACAGTCCAGGTCTCTTCAGACTACATTATGACAGTGAGTGAGAGAGTTAATATCTGATCAAAGGCCATACCATGTTCCTGAGGCCATGCAAATCCGCTCTAGTAATGGTGTCAAGTAACAGTATAAAGCTGAGTTTATAGTAGTCAAAGTTGAGTTTACATTCCGGTATTATTTTCCAGAATTCGTCTGGGTTTGAAATGGGCCCACGTATCCTTTAGTCCATATATCTTTATGTCCTTAGGATAAAATATCGTATGATTTTTCTTTCCTCTGCCTGGAATGAAAGCCTTTTTACATACTACAAAGCAGGCCCTATGACTTTCATATTCATATTACTAATTAAATACTGTCTGCTTTTTATATATTTTTCCAAAATATAAATCATGCTTAGCAAGTCACCCAATTAAACCGTCCTTATAATTATCCCTCCCTCTACATATACACACACATGCACACACACACACACACACACAGACACGCACATCCACCTATACACACAAAGATTTCTCAAATAATTGATATATTTCCCCCAGTATGGTAAATAGACACCAAAGATGCTCCCTCCTCCCAGTGAAACACATCTCCAAGTATTCACATCTTTGCATTGTCCTCTTTGCTTGAATCTGGATTAGCCCCATGACTTGTTTTTGACCAATAGAGTACAGTAGAAGTCATGCTGTATAGCTTCTAAACTCAGGCTATAAGAAGCTTTCTACCTTCTGCCAGAGTCTTTGGAACACTTGCTTTTAGGCTACATCTTCTCTGACCCTAGACTACATATCATGAGAAACCCAAACCACACACAGAGACCACATATCGGTACACTTCTCCATAGCCCAATCTGAGCTCTCAGCTAACAGCATCAACTGCAAGCCAGGTGAGCAAACCATCTTAGACATCTAGCCAAACTGAACTTCTAGATGCCTGTAGCGCTGGTCAACACCACAGGACAAGAGCATGGAAGCCCCACTGTATCCAGGTAAGCATAGGAGATCCACAAAATTCTGTTTTAGTACACTTAATTTTGGAGTCATTTATTATATAGCAGTACGTAACTGAAACAACTGGTATACTCTTTCCAATTCACTACTGATAAAAATTTTAACTATTAAAAATCTACCTTGTGCCAGGGATATCCATATTCATGTGTGAATGGAATATATTCATGTTCCACTCAATGATGGAGTTATCACTGCCAACTAACTGATATGTGGTACAGCTTCTGCATCTCATCTTAGTGTCTGTGTTCCCACAACACTCCTGGTACCAATTGATAACATTTGGGTTCCCCAGGAAGCAGATTTGTGAGACATAAAGTACAGAGACTTTCTTAAGGATTTCTCTTAGGATCAAGAGCTGTGGCATGGGAAGGAAGGGAAGGAAAGGAAACAGAAATGAGTTGATTAGAAAGTTGGGTTGTGATATAGTCTCATCAAAGGCCTCAACTGACTCCATAGGGAGCTCTGAAGCTAGGAAGGCTCCTCAGAGTTGTCACTTATTTGTGAGAGTGGACCAGACCTTTATGTTCTTGCAGAGGCCAGTCAATGGAGGCAGGTTGCCCTTAGGAATATGATGTGACCTTTGGCAAGTACAGACTTCTAAAGGAAAAGTCCAGAAAGGCCTGACAGCTGAAAGCTATCCAGTCAGCAGTAGGAAAAGTCCCAAAAGGAAGATCTGGGCATTGCTTATAACATCCTCCAACACCAACCATCCCTCTTTTTTGCCTGCCAACTCTCAACCAATGCAGATGTTTCCTCAGATGTATGTTCCATCAGGACACAATTTCTTCACTCCCTTTATAACCCAAGTAGATATCCCCCCACATCTTCTGAAAGCATATACTTCTTGTTTTACTATGGTTCTTATCAAACTCTATTATAGTTGCCTATTTTCTTGTCTGCCTCTTCTTTCACTAGACTGTGAACCCTAAGAGAGAAGACGAGATATATATATATATATATATATATATATATATATATATATATAAATACAGGGTGATAATTACACTGCTGGTATATAGTAATCCTAAAAATATGAATAAGTAAAATAGTCAAGCATTTTATAAGTACATAATAATATAGTGAAACCACTGTCAAACCACAGATGGTCCTCCCCTTGCCTCTCCCTCTCATGTTGTTATTGGTTTGATCTATTAGGGGTTAGGTGAGAGGGAGGTAGATTTACAGATTCAGAGTTCTTACTTCAGTGACAATCCCAGGAGTATGCTCACACCTTTTCTC
The DNA here is from genome assembly GCF_018350175.1 of Felis catus. Taxonomy (NCBI): domain Eukaryota; kingdom Metazoa; phylum Chordata; class Mammalia; order Carnivora; family Felidae; genus Felis; species Felis catus. The sequence continues at coordinate 22,305,871 of NC_058380.1, forward strand.
TGTGTTTGAGCTCCCTATGGAAAATACGAACTATTTCCTGAGTCAGGTACTTTATGGAAGTGGAATGTCAAGTATGAAATACAGCTCTCAAAAAGACCCAGTCTGAAAAACTAACATCTAATCAATGCAGCAAGCAGGATAAGGTAAGCCTTTGAGGAATAAAAATGGTTATGTATCTATTATTATGTTTATTTACATATTTTAGAGATGACATGAACTTCTGTGATTTAATATATAAGTAAACTTTATAAGTAATAAATATTTTCATAAATATGTATACAAATAAGTAAATGACAATTTAAAACATGCCCACACAACTACCCAGGCATGCTAAATAGATATCAATATGTAAACAGATATGTAGTTAGATATTATTTTACATTAAAATATATTTAATTCTTTAGAATTAATTAAAGAATTAAAGGTATTTTTTTAATGTTTATTTATTTTTGAGAGAGAGAGAGAGAGCGTGAGCAGGGAAGGGCAGAGAGAAAGGGAGACACAGAATCTGAAGTAGGCTCCAGGCTCTGAGCTGTCAGCACAGGCTCTGAACTGACAGCTCAGAACCTGACATGGGGCTCGAAGTCATGAACCGTGAGACCATAACTTGAGCCAAAGTTGGATGCTTAACAGACTGAGCCACCCAAGCACCTGTAGATGGCATTTTTAAATCAAGAAGCAAATATGATATGCTTAGGAGTTTGGGCTCTAATCTCAAGGCAATAGGGATCTACTGAAAAATACTGAGCTAGAGAATGGCTTCATCAGAGTTTCTTTTTAAAAAGATTAGAACTTTTGAAGCCACCTGGTGGCTCAATTGGTTGAATGTCTGACTCTTCATTTTGGCTCAGGTCATGATCCCAGGGTCATGGGATGGAGCCCTGCATTGGGCTCCTCCACTTGAACATGGAGCCTGCTTGAGATTCTCTCTCTTGCTCCCTCTGCCACTCTTCCCTGCTCGTGCTCTCTTTCTCTCTAAAAAAAAAAATAAAATAAAATAAATAAAATATAAAATAAAAATATAAAATAAAAAAAAGATTAGGATTTTTGATGAAGTCCAATTTATCTCTTTCTTTGTTCTTCTTGTTGCTACTTATGATTTTGGTGTCATATCTAAGAATTTGTTGACAAATCCAAGATCATGATAATTTATCCCTGTTTTCTTCAAAGAGTTCTATAATTTTATCTCTTACCTTTAGATCTTTGAGTCATTTTGAGTTAATTTTTATATGGTATGAAGTAAGTGTCTAATTTCATTCTTTTACATGTGACTATCCAGTTATTCCAGTGCCACTGCTGCAAAGGTTATTTTGGGGCACCTGGGTGGCTCAGTAGGTTAAGTGTCTGACTCTTGATTTTGGCTCAGGTCATGATCTCATAGTTGTGGAATCGAGCCCTATGTGGGGCCCTGCACTGAGCATGGAGCCTGCTTGAAACTCTCTCTCTCCATCTCTGCTTGTATTCTTTCTCTCTCTCTCTGTCTTTCAAAATAAAACATTTAAAGAAAAAAAGAAAAGGTTATTTTCTCTCATATAATGGTCTTGACACCTCTGCCAATAATCAGTTGACCATAAATATATGAGATTTTCTTTAGAGTCTTAATTTTGTTTCACTCATCTATATGTGTATCACAATACCAGTACCACAATGCATTGACTACTGTTTCATTACGTAAAGGTTGAAATCATGAAGTACGAGTCCTCTAATTTTTGTTGTTGTTGTTGTTTCTGTTGTTGTTTTTCAAAATTGTTTGGGCTATTCTAGATCCTTTGGAATTCCAGATGAATTTTAGAATCAGCTTGTCAATTTCAACAACTAACCAGTTGGGATTCTGATAGAGATTGTGTAGAATCTGTAAATCATTTTGGGGAAGGTTACCATCTTAATATCAAGAAATCCAACCCATGAATATGTGATGTTTTTCCATTTAATTTTCAAACACAATTATCAGAGTATACATTTTATACTCCCTTTGCTAAATTTACTACTAAGTATTTTATTTTTCTTGATGATACTGTAAATGGAACTATAAAGGAAATTATCAAAATAATTAAAAGAAAGGTGAAAATATGTATACATTACATATTTTATACAGAACTTTTATCTAAACTATATAGAAGACTATATTACAATTTAATAAAAAGACAAATAATATAATTAAAAATGCCCAAAGCATGTAACTACACATTTCTTCAAAGAAAATATACAAATAGCTAGCATATGCATGAAAATTCTCAACAGCATTAGCAATGAGGAAAATACATGTGAAAACCACAATGAGATGCCATTTCACACCTAGGAGGATGACTTAATCAAAAAAGTCAGATAATAACAAGTGTTAGTGGGTATGTGGAGAAATCAGAACCTTCATAGACTACTAGTTGGAATGGAAAATGGTATATCCATTTAGGATAACACTCTGGTAGTTTCTTAAAAGGTTACATACAGAGTTATATTATGAACCAGAAATTTCATTCCTGGGTATATTCTTAAGAGAAATGAAAACATACAACCACATAAAAACTTGTACACAAATATTTATAGAAGTGTTATTCATAATAACCAAAAGATGGTGATAATTCAAATGTTCAAATGCCTATCAGCTGATGAATAGATAAACAAAATGTGGCACAGCATACAGTGGAATATAATTTGATATTTTTGCATATTGTTATTTTACTATCCATAAAAAGAATGAAGCATTATACATGTTGCCATATGGGTGAATCTTGAAAATATTAAGTGAAAGGAGACAGTCACAAAGACCACATATATAATTCCATTTATATGAACTGTCCAGGGTAGGCAAATACAGAAAGATGGAAAGTTCATTGGTAGCTGTTTAGGTTTGGGTGAGAGTGATAGTGAGTGACAGCTAAAGGGTATGGGTTTTCTTTATGAGGTGATGAAAATGTTCTCAAATGTATTGCAGTGGTGATTATACATATGTGTAAATATGTACGAAAAATCATCAAATTGTACACTACAAATGGGTAAATTGCATGGTATGTGAATTATATCTCAATAAAGCTACTATTAAAAAATTATTCGACTAAAAAAACCTAGAACTTTCAGCTCCATCTAAAGAGTTTGGAAGTCATCACTCCCATCCCACAACAACAAAAGAAGCTGAACAAATTGAAAACCAATGACTTTTCTCAGATCCAGCAGAGAAGTGATGTCACAGGGCAAACCACTACTCCAAAATTTGGGGAGACAGGAGAATACAGAGATCCACAGCAAAATCATCAAACCAGGAACAGAAGCCCCTGCAGAGAGTAACTGATGGGATCACTTAAATGGTGACAAATTGCTGAAGGTTGAGTACAGCTTCGCTTGAGAATTAAAACTTCCAGGAATATCTTCTCATATTTTTAATTCCCAAGCCAATCCATACTTAGCCTGCATCAATTCATCAAAAGTTACCATTTAAGTTCCTATCACTTACTGCCTCTGGGAGAGGGGAAAATGAGGTGTTGCTAATCAGTGGGTATAAAGTTACAGTTACGCAAGATGAATAGATTCTAGATGTTTGCTGTACAATATGTGCCTGTAGTTAACAGTACAGTTTGCACAATTAAAAATCCATCAAGAGAATAGAGTTCATGTTAAGTGTTCTTACCACAACAACAAAAAAAAAGAGTTGCCAAGAGTTAACTTTTGAAATATATTTAGAGATACATCTTTTTGGTGAATCTCTTATTCACATATTTTGTCTTAATGTTCATTAAAACCATCATTTTATTAGTTTTCTTTATGTATTAATTCCTGTGTTATACATATTGCAAATATGTTTCCTATTTGATCAAATGCTTTTGAAAAATTTTTAAAAATTCTGTGGGCTCAGTTTTTGTTGGGACCTCCATGCTTTTGTGGGTTTTATCTCTAAGAACCCCAGCAGGTATTCAAAGTGAAGGTCTGAGCAAAACCCCTCCTATTCCAGGCAGATAGATGGGGGGGGGGGGGCAAAAGTTACCTTTTTGAAATACAATCAGAGCTTTTCCATAACAAAAGTCTGTCCTCCGGGAAAACTACTATACCACAGCTTTATCTGACCTGGAGGAAGCACAATTATCCAACTGCAGCTCACTAGGCTTCCTATCTAGAGACACAGAGGAAAAAATGAAATAAAAAAGACTAGGAAATGCTTCTGAAGGTCACAGCTCAGGAACTGAGTCCCATGAAAAACTGAGATACAATCAATAATGACAGTGGGTTACAATCAAGAGACCTACAAAACACAGGCCCCGTTTAAGTTCGTAGAGAAATACAAACACAACAGGGAAGGAAGCAAACAAGGAAACTAGAGGAAAACGAATCCTGTCACATTTGTCTGTGAAAATATTAAACGCAACTAGCTCTTAGTCCGATTAACATAAAGCTTCACACTAAAGGCCTATTTGCCTTGGTTCCTGTTAAGTGATGCATCACACCCAGCTTTCAACAAAAAATTGCAAAGTGTGTTAAAAGGCAAGAAAAACACAGTCTGGGGAGACAAAGCATCAGAACCAGTCTCAGGTACAACGCAGATTTTGGAATTATCAGACAAAGATTTTTAAAAACTATGACAAACATGTAAAGGACTCTAACAGAAAGAGTAGACAACATGGAAGAACAGATGAGTAATGTAAGTAAAAAAGTGTGAAATTCTTAAGAAAGAATCAAAGTAAAATCCAAGAAATTAAAAGCATTATAACAGAAAGGAAGAATGTGTGTTTTAATACACTGAACATGGCTAAGGAAAGAATCAGTGATGCTGAGATATAACACTAACTTTCCAAACTGAAATTCAAAATGAAAAAAAAAAGAATTTTTTTTAAATTTTTTTAACGTTTATTTATTTTTGAGACAGAGAGAGACAGAGCATGAACGGGGGGAGGGTCAGAGAGAGAGGGAGACACAGAATCAGAAGCAGGCTCCAGGTTCTGAGCTGTCAGCACAGAGCCCGACGCGGGGCTTGAACTCACGGAGCGCGAGATCACGACCTGAGCCAAAGTCAGACTCTTAACCGACTGAGCCACCCAGGCGCCCCCCAAAAAAAGAATTTTTAAAAAAACAAATGCAGTATCCAAGAACTCTGGGGCAATTCAAAAGGTGTAACATATGTATAAGGAGAATAGGAGAAGGAGGGGCACCTGGGTGGCTCAGTTGGTTAAGCATCAGACTCTATTTCAGCTCAGGTCATGATCTCATGGTTTGTGAGTTTGACCCCTGCATCAGGCTCCATGTGGAGCCTGCTTCTGATTCTTTCTCTCTCCCTCTCTCTCTGCCCCTTCCCTGCTCTCTCTCTCTTTCTCTCTCTCTCTCTCAAAATATTTAATAAACTTTTTTAAAAAAGGAGAATAGGAGAAGATGAGAGAAAGGAACAAAAGAAATATGTGAAGCAGTGATGTCTGAGAATTTTCTAAAATGAATGACAGACACCAAACCACAGATCCATGAGGCTTAGAAGACATCAGGCAGAATAAATTACAAAGATCCACACCAAAGATGTCATATCCAAACTGTAGAAAACCAAAGGCACAGGGAATATGTTGAAAGAAGCAAGAAGAGTGGGAAAAAACTTGGAAAAACATTCACTTATGAAGGAACCAGGAAAAGAATTACATTGAACTTCTTGTTAGAAACCACAAGAGCAAAAAGAGAACAGAGCAAGATATTTACAACGTTGAAAGAAAAAAAAAAAACCCAACATCGGAAATCTGTATCCAGTAAAACTATTCTTCAAACATGAAGGAGAAATACTTTCCCAGACAAAGGCTGGGAGAATTTGTCACCAGTAGACCTGCCGTATAAGAAAATGTTAAAACCCTCAGAAAGAGCCTGTGTGTGTGGCTCAGTCAGCTAAATGTCCAACTTGGGCTCAGGTCATGATCTCGCAGTTTGTGGGTTCGAGCCCCGCATCCGACTCTGCACTGACAGCTTGCTCAGACCCTGGGCCTGCTTCAGATTCTGTGTCTCTCTTTCTCTCTGCCCCTCCCCCGGTCTCTCTCTCTCTCTCTTTCTCTCTCTCAAAAATAAACATTAAAAAAAAAAGACCCTCAGAAAGAAGGAAAATGATACAGGTCTGAAGCTTGGATCTACATCAAAAACGGAAAAGTGTAAGGGAAGGAATAAATGAGGGTAAAACAAAATCTGTAAGCTTTTTCTTATTATTACTATAATAGATAAGTATAAAGCAAAATCATCAACAATAAATACATTAGGTGATTACATTACACGGATAAGCGAAATTAACGTGATAAGCTTCAAGAAAGGTGAAATGGGAATACTCCATTACAAGGTAGCTGCACTACCCATGACATGGAACAGTGAGTTATTTGCAAGTGGGTTTAGTTGTGAATGCATATTAAAAATCCAAGGACAGCTAGCAAAAAAATTTAAAAGTAGAATTAACATGCAAAGAGAGAAGATAAAATAGGATCATATAAAATGTTCAATTGAAATCAGAGAAGGCAGAAAAAGAGGAAACATAAAAAAAAGAAAAGAACACACACAATGAACAGAAAATGGTATCAAACATGGTAGATATTAATGCAGCTATATCAATAATCCCTTTGTCTCATAGTGGCCTGAATACACCAATTAAAAGATAAGAGACTGTCAGAGTGGATTAAAAAAAACCTCAAGTACATGTTGTCTAGAAGAAACCCATTTTAAACATAAAGACATAGAGAGAGTAAATGTAAAAGGGATAGAGAAAAATATACCATACAAACACTAATTAAAAGAAAGCAAGAGTAGCTATATTAATGTCAGACACAGCGGACTTCAGAGGGCGGAAAATCAAGGGGAATAAAGGGGCATTATATAGTGACAAAGGGGTCAATTCTTTAACACATAACAGTTCATAATGTGCATGCTTTTAACAATACAGCATCAAAAAAACACGTGGCAAAAACTAATAGTACCACAAGGAGAAATAGATGAATCAACCATGATAATTGGAGACTTCAACAGCCCTCTATCAATAATTGATAGATGTAGCAGTTAGAAAAGGAATAAGGATAGAGTTGATCTGAACAGCACCATCAATCAAATTGATCTATTCAATATTTACAAAATACTTCATCCAACAACAGTAGAATACACATTCCTCCCAAGTTCACATGGAACATTTACCGAGATAGACTTCATGCTGGGCTAAGAATTAAACCTTACCAAATTTAAAAGAATAAGAATCATACAAAGCATGGTCTCAGCCCATAATGGAATTAAACTAGAAACAATAACAAAGATAGCAGCAAAATCCCCAGAGTTGAATATTACATAACAATGTGCTAAACAACATATGGGTCACAGAGGAAGTCTTAAGAGAAATTTCAATATATGTGAATTAAACAAAAGCTGGAAGCAACCAAGATGTCCCTCAGCAGGTGAATGGATAAACAAATTGTCTAACATCCAGATGAAGATATATTATTCAGTGATAAAAGAAATGAGCTATCAAGCCACTAAAAGATATGAAGACACTTTAAATGCATATTGCTAAATGAAGGAAGACAGTCTGAAAAGACAACAGACTGAATCCAAATATATGATATTCTAGAAAAGGCAAAATAGGGAAGTAATAAAGAGATTAGTAGTTACCAGGAGCTCAGGGTGGGGATGGGGGTTGAATAGGTGACATACTGGAAACTTGAAGGGCAGTAAAACCATTCTGTATGATAATATAATGGTTAACACATCACATTATGCATTTGTGAAAACCCCCAGAACTGTGTAACAGGAAGAGTGAAACTTAATGTAACTTCAGTTAATAATAATGTTCTAATATTGTTTCATTAATTATAACAATTGTACCACACTAATTAATGTCAGATGTTCACAACTGTGGAAATGATTGGGGGTTTGTAGATGGGGGTGGGAATGTGTGGGAATTCTACACATGCTCATTTGTTCTGTAAACTTAACACTGTTCTAAAACACAGTCTATTAATTGACAATAAGGTTTGCATGTGTTGAGTGTGAAAAAAATTGGAGAACCATTGTGAATAAAGACAAGGAGGTCAATTAGAAGGCTATTAATTAAGGTTAAGTTAGAGAATGATGGTGGTGGTTTCAAATAAGGTAAGAATGATAACAATGGAGCAAAATTGAAAAATTTTAAATACTGTGAGGAGGGGGTCAGAGAGAGAGAATTTTTAAAAGGGTAGGTGGGAAGAGGTGACAGGTAAGAGGAGTCATGTAGATCCCTCAAGATTCTGGTTTAGCAAAACAAATCTTCACCAATTATCAACACACCACTATTTTACTAGAAAGAAATATCCATGGGTATTATAGATATTCATCTTGATAAGAACCAACAAATAATGCTGGTAATCTCACTAAAATTAATAGATTTGAACTATTTTAAAGTTTTCTATGGAATTTAAAAGACTTACAGAGACTTAATATTTTATCATTGATGATGGAAGATCCTTAATGCAGAACAGTGTCTAAACCATTTGCCTTGGTAGTCAGACCTTATGAAATATGGGTTTGGATCAGTTCTACTCATTCTTGTCACAGTAGAATTAACTGATATTGATCCCACTAGCAATTTTTTTAAAAAATTAGTATTGATGTTTAGCAATGGTAAGATAATAGTTACCTGTGATTTCAACATGGGACGTACATTGTGGGGCAGCAACAACATCTCTTTAAGCTTCATGTCTCTTTTGTCTTTGTTCACACTCCTGTTGTCAAACCTGTGATGAACAGAGGAGAGAAGATTTATTGGTATGTTTTCCTGTCATATAAGACAAGATATACAGAAATGGATGCTTGAAGTACTCATTAATAAGACATGGGTTGTCAGCATTGTATAGCAGTTCAGGCTAAATCCATTATGATTAAGGGCCCTCATCTTAAAAGGTAATTTGCACTAAAAGGTAGGCAAACAGCCAAAAGCTCATAACCCTACTTGCATTTGAGGGATCTGGAAAAGAAAAGAGATAACATTTTGTTTCAGGTATTCATGTACAGGAAATGCCTAATGTATTTCTCTCTGTCTCTCTCTCTCTCTCTCTCTCTGTGTGTGTGTGTGTGTGTGGGTGTGGGTGTGGGTGTGGGTGTGTGTGTGGGGGGGGTGGGTGTGTGTGTACACTTATGCCTGTACGCAAAGTTAAAAGACCAGTAGAGGTTTATTTGAACCCCTATTTTTCAGTCAATAAGAACTATGATATTTGGTAAGAAGAGAGTTAAATTTAACCACTATTTTTGGCCTACTGTGAGTAATCCATTGAAACAAATAGGGTACATTTTCCTTGATGACATTTATTTGAAAGTTTTGTTCAAATGATCAAATAAGCCATCTTAGACATTTACTTGGCTCAGTTAAATCCAACAGTGCTGACTTCATAAAAGACATTTCCTGTAAAGGATCAAGTCAAATTCATTCATCTTTGTGGTCAGATTTCTCAACCAGTTAGGACTGCATTCTTCTACATGTAAAGAAAACCCTAGTAAAACTTGGTTTAATTTTGTTCACAGAACAGAGTCCAGAGATAGCAGCCACAGGCTGTCCAGCAGTTTCATTAGGCCCTGTAATGCCCACATGACCTCTTCATCTGTCCCCCCAACCTTATTACATGGCTTTCCTCTTCCTCGTTGTTGACTCATGGTTACAAGAAGGTGCTTCAGTCTCAAATTCACATTCTAAGAACTAAAAGGCAAAGGCACAAAAAGAATGCATACCAGCTCAAACTGTCTTTTTAAAAATTTGAAAATAGGACAGCAATAGCACTTCCAGAATCCCAATCCAATTGACTTCTATTTACATCTCACTGACTAAGGTTGGGTCACACGACTATCTATAGCTACAAGGCCTCTGTGGAGCTTAGCTTTTTCTCATATAGGCACACTGCTGTCCCAGGGGAACTTGTGGTCAGGGCAGTTAAGTATCAAGGGGAGAACATCTATGGGGTAGACACTCAGCCAGATCTACAGCACTCTTTCCATTTGCATCCCGCTGGCCTCCTTATTCTCATTTTCACATTTTGAAAGCATTCATCTCAATTTCACCTTTCTGAAGACAATGACCCTTTGGGAATAGTTATTTTCTTGTCTCAGTACTTTGGCAAAAACAAAGAACCATTCTTTCAGATGGGAACCAGACGTTCTCTAAAGTAACCAAAATGTTCTATGATCCTATTATAACCAAATATAATAGAAAACAAATTCTAATAGAGCCCAGTGCAGTATTCTACATGTTATAATTGAGCACAAATGTATCCCTAGTCTCTGGCACTATCACTGTATCCCAGACTTGCAGAAAATCTGGGTCCCCTGTAGTCACGATGACTGTAACCTCTTGGACTCTGCCACATTTTTGCTATAGTGGTAAGCTTTAATACTAATTTTTAGGAAGCCATCCCTCATGTGTATTATAATTTTTGAGAGATATTTTTCAACTACACACATTTATCCTAATTTTTAGATGTATTCTAACACAAATATAACTTTTTCTCAGCATAGGTAGGAAATACCTCTCATAGGCTTCTCTATTGTTTTCAAACCTACTCCTCAGCTCCAGGCTCTACACATGTTGCCATAAATCCTAGTTAACAAAAGGACTGGTTATGCATTTTACTGCAGAATCAAGGGGATTCTTTCCCTCCCTTCCTCCTCCCTTTCTTCCTTTCTTCCTCCCCTCCTTGTCTCCCTCCCTCCTCTCTCTTCCTTCCTTCCTTCCTTCCTTCCTTCCTTCCTTCCTTCCTTCTTTCTAGGGTATCTGATATGGAAAAGCATGAAAGAATTTTGACGATTCTAAGAAACCGAAATTGCATGTGTCACTTAGTGCCAGAACTCTAATGCTAATTTCTAAAGTTCACTTGGAGATTTCATAATCATTGCATCTGATTTTTCATTGTGGCAATTTCTGAAAGGCAATTCATACATACCTAGCACTGTCAAAGAAATAATTTGGATAAAAATACATGATAATATCAACAAGACAACTTTTAAAACTGAGAAAAAGCAAACTTCTCTATTCTGATTCAAGAACTCCATTCTGTAAGAATGAAAGGTAAAATAAAAACAATCTGGTGTCACCATATCCCAGATTAACTAAGCACTGGATCAGCAAAAGTCAAGAGCATAACAGAGTTTGCCTGTTTAAAAAATTTAAAAATTATCTAGCCCCCATGTAGTACCCAAATCAGTGGACAGGCTCCCAAAGCAAATGATGGGACTCCTTTCTTAAAACCCTCATTATACTACCATATATACTCCTATACTATCCCTACAACCACTGCACCCTCATATTGTACCACTTGCCTTCATGCCTACCTTTGACCAGATACATGGGCTTCCACTGGGTCTCTGACATGCCAAACCATTCCTGATAATGTTTTCTCAGAGAGGATTTTGATGAACACTTCCTCTAAAGAAGTATTCTACCTCCCTTAGCCACTTGCTATGCACCACCAGGTTTATTCCCTTCCCTCTCAATATTATCTTCTTTATTTCTTTGTTGACTTATTTCTTCTTTGCCTCTGCACTAGAACACATGTTCAGTGAGGGCAGAGAATCTTTATTTTTATTCGTAAATGCAACCCTAGGATAAACAACCATGTTTGGTGCATGGAAGGTACCTAATAAATATTGGCTGGATTAACCAATTACACCAGAAGGTAGATTTTTTTCTTTCTTTTAATTTTTTTTAACGTTTATCTTTATTTTTGAGACAGAGAGAGACAGAGCATGAGCAGGGGAGAGGCAAAAGAGAGACACAGAATTGGAAGCAGGCTCCAGGCTCTGAGCTATCAGCACAGAACCCCACGCGGGTCTCGAACTCATCAACTGCAAGATCATGACCTGAGCTGAAGTCGGACGCTCAACTGACTGAGCCACCCAGGTGCCCCTAGATTTTTTTTTCAATAAAAGAAATTACAAGGCTGTAGGTCTTATTTCAGATGAGGAATAACAGGATAATAATCTGTGAAGCCAAAAAACCACACTTGTCTCTCATGGCAGTGTTGGAGACCAGAATAAAAGGGGACCTACCAGTGGTGTTTGACAAGCAAGCTGGAAAACTAGAAAACTGATCTTAAACATTCTTTCCACAACATGATTCTATAAATCAACTATGCTGTAAGTTTCTTGAGAGGAGGGACTTTGTCTTACTCATTTTTATACTCCCAGTGAAATAACTGGCTCAATTTACTAAACACTATTTTTAAATGTTTATTTTTAATGTTTATTTAGTTTTGAAAGACAGACTGTGAGTGGGGGAGGAGCAGAAAGAGAGGAAGGCACAGAATCTGAAGCAGGCTCCAGGCTGCCAGGATAGAGCCCAACACGGGGCTCAAACTCACAAACTGTGAGATCATGACCTGAGCTGAAGTCAGATGCTTAACCGACTGAGCCACCCAGGTGTCCCTCAAATTTATTAAATAAAAGTCATTTGAACTTAATCAATACTGTCTATAATACTTACTCTCTATGTATCCATCAGGGCCTGGTCAGGACAGGGAAGCCACACCAGTAATTTGCACAGAGAATATAGAACTGTTAACTATGCTCGTTCATGATGATAAAATGTGGTTAACAACTGATGGAGTAGAAGAGAATTGTTAAGGTGAACATAGGTAGCAATGCAGGGAACATCCCTCTGTGCTTTGCCATTGGCAGAACTTAACATTGAGCCACAGGCAAAGAATAAATGTTGTTGAGTCCAGCTCCAACAGCACAATGTAGGACAAAGAAGTGTGGGTTTGGTGCTGAGAAGCAATAAATTAATAACTATCACACTCTACTCTTCCCAAAAACACTTAAGGCAGCTCTCAAAGGAGCATATCCTTGAGCAACATAAAAAACAAATACATAGGTGAGTAGTTACAGATATTTAAGGATAGGAGAACTAAGGTGTAACCAGAGGTTTTATGAATACACAAGATATATGCTTTAATGGCTGATACTGGTTTTGTACACATTACTGAATTTAATTCTCACAAAATCCTTGCCAGATTGATATTATCCTCAATTTTACAGATGGAGAATCTTCCTAGAGATCATATCACTTTTAAATTGCAGGGCCAAAAATGGTTGCACACCAAAGTTTATCATTTCCATTATATCGAACTACCTCCTTGGGATGTGTGAGGAGTTGAGATAGGATTAAGAAAAAACACATTCAGAATGGAAAGTGCTGCCTTTGCTCTTTATTTTTTCCTTTTTATTGCTCTACTATCTTTCATGCGGAAATTTCCTCACCAATATCCCTAGCACAACGATGTACTAAAACAAGACATGAAGACTCAGCAAGTGCAGTAACAACATATTACATACAGGTGGAACCAGCACACGAACCCCAACACTCTCGGGAGAGTAGTAGAATCTAGTTTTCTCTTTCAAATAAAAAAACGAATCAGAAATTCATAGCTATAGACCTCTCTGTGCTCAAAGCTAAGCTTTCAAACCAGCAAATCAACAATTAATATTTAAAGAAGAAATAAAAGCCAGGTCAGCAGCAAGCATCCTTTAGAAGTCATCATAGAGACTATTTTTATTGACACTTTCATTTTGTTGACCATTTTTATGTACTTTTATTATGGGATACCTTTAGTCATGCACTCAAGAGCATCATTTCCAAACTCCTTTAAGAAAAAGATAAAAATTTCAGGCACCCTGAATATTTTATCAGTGTTCATTAGAAACTAAACAATAATGATGAGTCAATCTTGAGTGTAAGGAGAAAGCAATTGCCCCTGTGTGCAAAGAAAATGCCACACAGGGTTCATCTGAGTAAGAGAGACATTTGTTATGATTGTTGAGACTTGCCCAATTTTGTCATTGCTATGAAAAGCTTACGTCCAAAGCAAATTTAGAATTTGTTCTTATCGTTGGATTTTTTGTGTAATGTAAAGAGTTTCTAATAAATCTTTTTAAATGGCTTCTGACATCTTTATTGCAATACACAGTGGGCAGGTAATGAACAGATTAAGGTGCACAATTTGACACAAGAAACTACCAAGCAGAGTATCAGGTGTCTCTAAGGTGAGAATGGTGATGAAGAACACAGCAGTGGACTTTATTCAAAAGCAAAGATCTGTTAGAAGGAGCAATTAGGCAGATTAAAGGAGATTGTGTATGTAAAGGAGCATGTAAGGGAGTGGTAAATTCTAAGTATAAACCCTCAACCAGTTGAGTCACAAATTTGGGTAAGTGGAGACTTCTGAAACTGTACACAGTTTAGCTTCTTGGAGGGTTAGTTTTTCCTTATTTTATTTTATTTTTTTATGGTTTTTTTTTTAAAAAGAGAGAGAGAGAGAGAGAGAGAGAGAGAGAGAGAGAGAGAGAGAGAGAGAGAATGAGCAGGTGAGGGGCAGAGAGGGAGGGAGACACAGAATCCAAAGCAGGCTCCAGGCTCTGAGCTGTCAGCACAGAGCCCGATCTGGGGCTCAAACCCACGAACTGTGAGATCATGACCTGAGCCAAAGTCAGACGCTCAACCAAATGAGGCACCCAGGTGCCACTACTTTTTCCTTATTTTAAATGTAAGAGAAGATACTGCAAGAATAAATGAAAAACTGTTACCAGTGACACATAAATTAGTCTGCCTAACTACAATTTCATTTTTTGTATGTTGTGTTTTTTTGACATCTTTCCAATTATAATGCCCTTAACAATTCTATTTCCTCTTGGCATCATATAATAAATATTTTTCTGTGTTTCATATCAGTGTTCACAATTTAAAAAATAACATTCCATCCTATTGATACATCATCTAATCATTATACAATTTGATTGCAGTTAGTTCACTTCTGTATCTTTATAACTATTAGGCAATTGTATTTTTAAAGAAATTCTAAGATCCAGTGATATTTAAACATTAGTGGAATGAAAAAGGAAACAGTTGGCAGGTGTAACCTCCTTCTTCCATTGTCTTTGCCATGTTCTCTAACAATACTGGATGAATTCTAAAGAGCCTTCTAAAGACTCTTCTACTCCAAATTTTTTATTGTGGTGAAATACACGTAACATGAAATTTACCACCCCATCCATTTTTAAGTGTGCAATTCAGTGGTATTAAATATACTCATAATGTCCACCATCCATTTCCATAACTTTTTTCATCTTGTAAAGCTGAAACTGTGACCCATCAAAGCAATAACTCCTCATTCCTCCCTCCCCCAACCCCTTTCTACTTTCTATCTTTATGATTTTTTTAATGTTTATTTATTTTTTGAAAGAGAGACAGAGTGTGAATGGGGGAGGGACAGAGAGAGAGGGAGACACACACAGAATCTGAAGTAGACTCCAGGTTCTGAGCTGTCAGCGCAGAGCCTGATGCAGGGCTCAAACTCATGAACCATGAGATCATGACCTGAGCCAAAATTGATGCTCAACCAACTGAGCCCAGTGGCCTCAACTATCTTTATGATTTTTTGACTACTCAAAGTACTTCATACAAGTGGAATTATACAGTACTTGTCTTTTTTATGATTGGCTTATTTGTAGAAATGTATTTTTTTAAGTTTATTTTGAGAGAGAGAGCATGGCAGGAGGAGAGAGAGAGGGGGAGAGAGAATCCCAAGCAGGCTCCACACTGCCAGCACAGAGCCTGATGAGGGACTCGATCCCACGAACCATGAGATCATGACCTGAGCTGAAACCAAGAGTCAGACACTTAGCCGACTGAGCCACCTATGTGCTCCCAAAAATGTGTAATTAAGTACTTTGTCCATTGTTGGAATCAGGTTGTTTTTGTTGTTTATATATTAGATATTAGATATATATTAATTTTAGATATTAATCCCTTATCAGATATGTGATTTCCAAATATCTTCTTCCATTTTGTGGGTTGCCTTTTTACTGTATTGATAGTGTCTTTCAATGTATAAATTTTTAAATTTTTCCTTAAGTCCAATTTGTCCATTTTTTTCTTTCTTTAACCTATGCTTTTTGGTGTAATATGCAGGAAGGAAATCATTGCTAAATCCAATGTTGTGAAGCACTGCTCTATATTTTCTTTTAAGAGTTTTATCGTTGTAGGTGTTTGATCTATTGTGAGTTAATTTTTATATATAATGTAGATAAGGATCCAACTTTATTCTTTTGTTGGTGGATATTCAGTTTTCCAGCACCCTCTGTTTCAGCATCCTTGTCAAAAATCATTTGACCATATATGCAAGGATTTATTCTGAGCTCTTTTCTATCCTGCTGGTCTATGTGTCTGTCTTTATGCCAGTCCCACACTGTTTTGACTACTCTTGATTTGTAGTAAGTTTTGATATCAGGTAGTGTGAGTCTTCTACCTTTGTTCTTTTTCAGTATTGTTTTGGCTATTCTGGCTCTCTTGAGATTCCATGTGAGTTTTAGGATGGGTTTCTCCATTTTTCAAAAAAAAAATCATTGGGACTTTAATAGTGACTACACTGAATCCCTGCATCACTTACAGTATTATTGACATTTTAACAACAGTGTCTTCCAATCCATGAACATGAGATGTGTTTCCATTTATTTATTGCTTCTTTTATTTCTTTCAGCAACATTTTATAGTTTTCATTGTATAAGTCTTTTACCTCCTTGGTTAGGTTTATTCCTAAGTATTTTATTCTTTTTGACACTACTATAAGTGAAATTATTTTCATAGTTTCTTTTGCAGATTGTTAATTACTGGTGAATGATTTTTGTGTGGTGGCTGTATCCTGCTACTTTGCTGAATTAATTTATTAGTTGTACAGTTTTTTTGCTGAAATCTTTAGAGTTTTCTACATACAAGATCATATCATCTGCAAACAGAGATCATTTTACTTCATTTCCAATTCGGATGCCTTTTATTTCATTGTCTTGTCCAATTTCTCCAGCTAGATCTTCCCGTACTATGTTAATAGAAATAGCAAAAAAGGCCATCCTTGTCTTGTTCCTGATCTTAGAGGAAAAGCTTTTAGTGTTTCACCATTGAATATTATGTTTGCTGTGGGTTTTTCATATATGGCTTTATTCTATTGCGGTAGCATCCTTCTATTCCTAATTTGTTGAGTGTTTTATCATAAAAATGATGTTGAATTTTTTCTGCATCAATTGAGATGACCGTGTGAATTTTTATTCCTTCATTTTGTTAATGTGGTGTATGTATTACATTGACTATATTTTGTTTCAGATGTTGAAACAAAAAATTTATTCATTCAAGAATAAATCCCACTTGGTCATGGTATATAATCCTATGCTCCTGAATTCATTTTGCTGCTTGTGTTGTGGATTTCTGCATCAGTGTGCAGAAGGGAATACTGGTCTATCATTTTCTTGTAGTGTCTTTGTCTGGCTTTGGTATCAAGGTAATGGTGGCCTCATAGAATGAGTTAGAAAGTGTTGGCTCCTCTTCAATTTTTTGGAAAAGTTTGAGAAGTGCTGATGTTAATTCTTTAAATATTTTGTAGAATTCCCCAGTGAAGGCATCAGGTCCAAAGCTTTTCTGTGTTGGATGGTTTTTGATTACTGATTCAATCAACTTACTATTATAGATCTATTGAGATTTTCTATTTCTTCATAAATTATTTTGGCAGGTTTTTGAGAATTTGTCTATTTAATCTAGATTATCCAATTTGTTGGCATACATTTGTTCACAGTACTTATAATCATTCTTATTACTGTAGAATTTTAGTAATTTGAACGTTGTCAGTTATTTTCTTAGTTCATCTAGCTAAAGATCTGTCCATTTTGTTGATCTTTTTAAGGAATCAAATTTGGTTTCACTGAATTTATATCATGTTTTCCATTATCAATATCACTTATCTCTGTTCTAATATTTATTCTATCCTTCCTCCTGTTATCCTTAGACTTAGTTTGCTTTTCTTTTTCTGGCTCCTTAACTGGCAAAGTTAGAGTGTTGATTTGAGAGCTTTCTTATTTGTTAAAGTAAGCACTTATAGCTATAAATTTCCCATGTAGCACTGCTTTTCCTTGTTCCGTAAGTTTGGGGTATGATGCATTTTCATTTTCATTATTCTCTAAATATTTTCCAGTTTCTCTTGTGATTTCTTGTTTAATCCACCGGTTGTTAAGTATGTTATTTGATTTCCACAAATTTGTGAATTTTCAGTTTTATTCCTATTATTATTATTATTATTATTATTATCTTCAGCCCATTGTGTTTGGAGAAGCTATTTTGTATGATATCTACCTTTTAAAATCTATTTGAGAGTTAATGGGGCAACTGGGCAGCTCAGTCAGTTAAGCGTCTGACTTAGACTCAGGTCATGATCTTGTAGTTCATGAGTTCAAGCCCCACGTCGGGTTCTGCGCTGACAGCTCAGAGTCTGGAGCCTGCTTCAGATTCTGTGTCTCCCTCTCTCTCTGCCCCTCCCCACCCCTCTCTCAAAAATAAACATTAAAAATTTTTTAATCTATTGAGAGTTAGCTTGTAGTCTAACATACGGTTTATCCTCGAAAATGTCCATGTGCACTTGAGAAGAATGTGTATGCTATTGTTGCTGGGTAGGGTGTTCTATGTACATATGTTAGATCTAGTCAGTTTATTATATTGTTTAAGTTCTCTACATCCTTATTTATCTTCTTTCTGCTTGTTCTATCCATTATTGAGAGTAGAGTATTGAAGTCCAATATTATTATAAGACTCTATTCCTCCCTTCAATTCTGTCAGTTTTGCTTCATATATTTTGATGGTCTATCATTAGGTGTATAAACATTTATAATGCTATATATTCTTGCTGTACTGGAACTTTTATTAGTATATGCTGGCCTTCTCTATCCTTTGTAACATTTTTTTATTAAAGTCTATTTTGTCAGATAGTAATACAACCACTTCTGCTCTGTTTTGCTTACTGTTTGCATGGGATATCTTTTTCCTTCCTTCCACTTTCAATTTATTTGTGCCTCTGGATCTAAAGTGAGTCTCTTATATGCAACATGTAGTTGGATCATATATTTTTTGATCCATTCTACCAAACTCTATTTCTGACTGAAAACTTTAGTTCCATTTTAAGTACTCACTGGTAAGAAAGGACTTACTTGTGTCATTTTGCTATTTGTTTTCTATCTGCCTTATAGCTCTTTTTGTTCCTCACTTCCTACGTTACTATCTTCTTTGGGTTTAGTTGATTTTTTGTAGTAAAATGTTTAAATTCCTTTCTTATTTCCTTTTGTGTACATTCTATAGCTATTTTCTTTTCAGTTACCATGGAGACTTTACTTAACATTGTAAAGTTATAACACTCTAATTTGAATTTTTATCAGCTTAATTTCAATAACATACAAAAACTCTGTTCCTTTAACAGCTCCATCTCTATCCCTTTCAGTTGTGGATGTCATAAAATCACATAAATTGTATTCCCCAAGATGTTAAGGAATAATTCTCTTAATTTCACTAGTCTTGATTTATGGACAAAATAAAATATGGAGCTACAAACCAAAGTTACAATAACACTAGTCTTTAGACTAATAATTTGTCCTCTTAAATCAGATAGAAAACAAAATTGGATTTATGTCTATTATTACAATAATACTAACTTTTATAATTGCCCATGTATTTGCCTTTGTTGAGATCTTTATTTCTTTGTATGATTTCAAATTTCTATCTACTGTTCTTTTGTTTCACCCTGAAGTACTCTTTTGAGCATTTCTTGAAGGGCAAGTCTAGCGATAATGAACTCCCTCATATTCTGTCTACTCGGTAATGCCTTATTTCTTCCTCACTTTTGAAAAATAGTTGTGCTGCACACAGGATTCTTGAGTGAGTTTCTTCTTTTAGCACTTGAATATATAGGCTTACTGCCTTCTAACCTCCTACTACCTGATGAAAAATCTGTTGAGGATAATCTTATTGAGGATCCCTTGTATGTGACAAGTCACTTTTCTTTTGCTAATTTCAATATGATCTGTTGTCTTCGGTTTTTGAATGAGTGACTACAATGTGTCTCACTATTGGTCTCTTTGAATTCATCTTACATGGACTTTGTTGAGCTTCTTGGAAGTTTACTCTCATATATTTCATCAACTTTGGGAAGTTTTCAGCCATTATTTCTTCAGATATCCTCTCTGCCCCTTTCTCTCTCTTCTTCTCACACTCCCCTTGATGTTTGGTGTTGTACTACAGTTCCCTTAGGTTCTGTTCACTTTTCTTCAATCTTCTTTATTTTTGTTCCTTCGACTAGATAATTTCAATTGTCCTATCTTCAAGTTTGCTGACCCTTTCTTCAGACTGCCCAAATTTCATCCCTGTAGTGAGTGTTTCATTTCAGTTATAAAATATAGGCTCCAGAATTTCTTTTTGATTCCTTTTTAATTTCTTTCTAATGTTTTATATCTATCTGTTAACATTTCCATTTGTTCATACATCATTTTCTTGATCTCCACATCTTCTTTAGTTCTTTGGTTATCTTTAAGACAATTGTTTTTAAAGTCTTTGTCTAGTAAATCTATCATCAGGTCTTTTTCAGATACAGTTTCTGCTGACTTAATTTCTTACCTTGAATGGGCCATATTTTCTGTTTCTTTGTATGCCTTGTAATTTTCTTTGTTGTTAAAAACTGGACATTTGAATTTAAGAATGTAGTAACTCTGAAAATTATAATCTCCCTCTTCCCTAGCATTTGCTGAGTTTTTCCTGTTGTTATTTTTTTTACCTTTTTTTAAAAACTTTTTTGTGCTGTCTCTGTGACATGGGTAAGCCTCAGGGTTAAACTTAGGTCTTCTTGGGTCCTTTCTATACCTTCCCCTTCCCATGGGCATGTGTGGTAACATTCTAATTTCTGCTATACATGCAGTTGCTTTAGAATGTTTCAGTCTTTAGTGTCTGGTTCCCAAATGGGTAAAAAGAGGGATATAGAGGAACCACCTCTTTAAATTCCATGATCAGAAGCAGCACTTAGCAATGAGAATATAGATCCCTGACATTTGAAGGACAGGGTCCTTACTACCCATCTTGGCTCTCACAGTCTGCATACATGCTAACGCAGGGACACAAGTATTGCTGCCTGCCATGGGTCAGAGAAGAGTGTTATGAGTAGCTTCTGCTGAGCTAAGAGCTGAAATTAACAGAAACTAACTTACAATGTACTGTCTAAGGCATCCCTTAACAGGTGCAAGACTTCAATAGACTCCAGATTCCCAAAATGGTTACATCAGACAGATTCTGCCAGTGAAATTGTTGTCTAGGTAGGGAGGCAGATTCCTGATGCTTCTTCTTCTGCCATCTCCCCAGAATCTTCTTTAATACAATCTGAATCACATATTAGGATCTATGAGACACTTGGCTAAATAAGTACACATCTAGCCACTCTGACAATGATGTAACTCTACAATGAAGATTGAAACCCTGGAGCAAGAACCTTCCTAAGGTATTTCTGTTCATAGATATTGCTTCATTGCAGTATATGCAACAGTGGCTGAAATTAGCCAGACATCTCAGATGAGCCAAAACTTTAAAAATAGACAAAATTACACACTTAGAATGGACAGAGTCAGCTTAAGTATCATTATGATATCTTTACTTAACCCCTATAAGGTACAAGATACTGTGTTACATAGCTGGAAATATAAATGGTAGTATAATTCCTTGCCTTAAAGAGTTGCAGAACAGTTAACATCTTTTTGGCAATGTGGTAGAACTCAGTCAGATTCCACCATTTCCATTTCCTCCAGGGTTCAAAGAAAGACCACATTTTCCAGGTTCCCTTGCAGTTAGCTGATGTCATGTAACTGGATACTGATCAAAGCAATTTAAGTGGAAATAGTGCATGCTACTCCTAGGCTAGCCATAAAACAGCCTTTCCAAACTTTCTTACTCTATCTGTTGCTAAACATAAGGTTTCTGGCAGAGTAGTCTACTGAAGGTTTAGAAGTTATCAGTACCACAAGATGGAAGGAGACATTACAACATGGAGGCTGCCTACCAAACACCCAATCAAACTATGGCATAACTGTGAAATATTGGGTGTAACCACTGAGAGTTGAGAATTAATTTTCCTGACTAAAGAAGCAACTATTATGAGTCAAACACCAAAGGTGGGACAAATCAGGGAAGACTTTATAAAATGAGGTTAAATTTTAATTCATAACCAAGGAAAAGCAGTATTTAAGTAGAAAAGAGGAACCAGGAATTACACACAGGAACCACAAGATGAACTAAGCAAGAGCAGAAATGCTCACAATTTCAAAAAAAATTTTAAAAATCACCTTAGTTGAAGATTTCCGTGGGGAGAGCTGGGGTAAGAAAATTACTAGAGGTCAGATTATATAAGACATGTGATGGGAGTCCAAGAAGTTGGAACTAATTCCGTAGGCCAGAGACTCACAAATTTTACTATAAAGAGCCAGAGAGGAAATGTTCTAGATTTTGTGGGTCACATCACTTCTGTTGCAACTACTCAACTCGGCCATTGTAGGTGAATGCAGCCTTAGACAATATACTAATGAATGAGCGTGAATGTATCCTAAAAGAAGTATGTTTATGGATACTGGAATTTGAATTTCATATAATTTTCACACATAAGGACACAGTATTTTTAAAAAGTTTTTTTGCAGCCATTATACATGTAAAAATGATTATTGGCTCACAGGCCATATAATAACAGACAGAGGGTCAGAGTTGGCATGCAGGCCATAGCACCATGGCTGTTTTCTGAATAGGGTAGTGACTGGAGCACCAGTGGCAATCAGTGTTCTGTACCTTAACCTGGGAGTGTGCACACAGATATTTTCAGGATGGCAACTTGAGAAAAGGAGAACAAGGAACACAGCCATACCAGTGGATAAGGGCTCAGATTATTTTGTTCCAAGCAGAAAGGAAGAGAAGTGTCGATAGAATGAAAGGAGAGTGTCAAGGTTAACTGGAGCATTTTAAGACCAGTAAATTGAAGAAATAATGGTAACAATAACTAGATTAGAGCAGCCCAGAAGGTAAAAGTTAGGCCATATCATCCATTCCTAACCTAACAAAGATAGATTATTCTATTATTAAGATCTCAAGTGACACACATAATCCAGTTTTACAATTATATCTGTGTAGATTTTCCTGTGTGGTCTCTCATAACGTCTCTCAAAAATACCAACATACAGGGGGGAAAAAACAGAAACAAAAGCTGGACAACTAGTTATTGACAATATCTGAGGATTTCCATAAACTACACACCTATGGATAATATTGGTGAGAAATAGGCATTTTACCCACATGTTGCTCTCAGGGCTAAAAAAGAGTAAGAATTTGAACTCACTTTCCCACAAAATATGCCTAATGGCTCAGTGGTGTGCTCAGACAGATAGGTAGACACATAGACATACAGATTAAAAACTGGATTTTTGTCCCTCAGTAGCAGAAGTTGACAAACCTTTTCTGTATAGACCCAGATAATAAGACTTGATGTTTCAGAGGTCAAAGGTCTTTCTGCAACTAATTGCCTCTGCCATCATCACATGGAAGCAACAATAGACAATACATGGATAATATATGGCCTTTATTTACAAAATCAGATGGTAGCTTATGGTTTGGTGGCTCTTACTTTATGGCATCCCTGGACTTTGTTTTATTTTGCTTTTTTCAAGGAGCTTGAGTAATCTCTCTGTCCCTTAGCATTCCCCAACCATGGCCAATATCATCGTGATCCTGCCTTGTTTAACAGTGCCCATGCTTCAGTTTCACACTACTTTTTACTTTCTCTGGAAGGCCTTCCTTTACCTCATTGTCAAAATAAGATTCCTCATTTCGTGCCGGTTTAGCAGCATATACTTCCCCTCCCACTGCATGCACCCAAATGTAGTGTTTTCGTCAACTATACTGTTAGGCTCCACGAGAGTAAGACTTTTACCTATCTATCCTCAGCACAGGTCAGCATACGATGATGCTCAGTAGATAATCATGCTCAGTAGAAACTGGTTAAACATAATTTAGCAAAACTGAATGGAATTGAATTGAAAGAGAACAAAAAGCCAGTTTAAAAGTTAGTACTTAGGAAAAAAAGAACCATTTTGACATAAAATCAAATCAATGATATAATTAAAAATACTTTTAGGAACTGTAAAAGTAACAGGGAACAAAATATGCCATGTAAAGGAGGGTCAAATGACCAAAACAAAACACAAAAAATCTATATATAAACATACTCTGGAAAATACTGTATACAGGAATAATAAAAAATATCCCTAAACATATGGAAGGCAAAAAGAAAGCTAAAAATTAGGAAAAATCACAATGTTTTATCATCAAGCTTATTTTACAGTCTCAAATATCAATACACAATATATATCAATAAATATGCGTCCTTCAAGAAAAAGTTGATAAATCCAAACTTTTGTCTATTTATGTGTAAAAGCAACAAATTGTTTCCAGATAGCCCAGTATCCATATACCTATTCATGCATTTCTTGAAAAAAATTTATATTTTATACAATAATATGCATTCTGGGAACAGAGCAAAAAGCGGAAGTAAAAGTTTAGTAAAGGCCTCATTTTTCCTGAGTGGAACTCAGGAGATATTTCTAAATTTCCATCTTATTTAAATACCCAGAGATGTCTAAGGAAAAAACTTTACAATTTTAAATAAAACCATCAGAATTGTTGAAAATAGTATTCATAACCATCAAATCATTTGGGGAGGTTAAAATAAATAAATTTCATATAGTAAAATTTCAAAAAATAGAAAACATAAAATGATAAAAAACAAATGCTGGTTTAGTCAATGAATGTAAATAGCTCAATCTTCTCTTAAAAAGTAACAATTCTCATACTGAATTAACAACAAAACCCAATAGAAATTTCTCCCAAAGATGATATACACACATAAGCCAATAAGCACATGAAAAGATGTTCAAAATCATTAGTCTTTGGAAAAACGCATCAAAACTACAATATGCAAACTTCACATCCACTAATAAATGGAACCCTCGCACACTGCTGGTAGGCACGTAAGATGGTTCATCCACCTTAGAAGACAGTCCGGTAGTTCCTCCAGAAATTGAACATGGATTTACCATTTGACTCAATAATCCCACTCCAGGGCATATATGCAAGAGAAATGAAAACACATGTTTGTACAAAAACTTGTTCATGAATGTTCACAGCAGCATTATTCATAATAGTTAAAAAGTGGAAATAACCCAAATATCCATCAAGTGATGGATAAATGAAAGAAATGTGACATATACATACAGTGAAATATTATTAAAACACAAAAAGGAGAAAAAAAGAAAACACAGAAAGGATTGCAGTACTACTCAAAGATGCTACAACGTGTATGAACCTGAAAACGTTATGCTAAATGAAAGCAAGGCAGCACAAATGGTCACATATTTTAAGAATTCCATTTATAAGAAATGTCCAGACTAGGCAAACCTACAGAGACAGAAAGCAGATTAGTAATTGCTGAAGGGTAGGGACGAGGGATGAGATTATTGGAAGATGATGACAAACAGGTACAGGATTTTGTTTTGCACTGATGAAATTGTTCGGGAACCATGGTAGTGGTTGCACAACTCTGCAAATATATTAAAAACCACTAAATCTTATACTTTAGATGAGTGAATTTTAAAGTATAGGAAGTAGGCTTCATGCCCAGTGAGGAGCCCAGTGTGGAGCTTGAACGGATAACCCTGAGATAAAGACCTGAGCTGAGATCATGGGTGGAATGCTTAACTGGCTGAGCCACCCAAGTGCCCCAAAGTAGATGAGTTATATTCCAATACAGCTGTTGCCAAAAAATATCAAAAAGCTATGAACTACTTTGAAAAAGTACAACTAAGCTGAAAAGACAGAAAAAAACTGAGCAAAGTTCAGCAGGAAAAGAAAGGGAAAGTGAGCAAATTAATTTCGGGTAAAGATAAATGTAAGGAAAAATGTCATTAAGTGAAATAAGGCCATTTGATATTAATGAAGTAGGGAAAACCACTATGAAGATATAAAAGTCAGTAACATTTACGTGCATATAACATAGTATTAAAATAAATGAAGCAAAAATTAACAGAAATATAAGAAAACATTAACAGAACCATAGTTCTCACAGAAAAATAAACTAAGAAAAGTATGGCACGTTATAGAAAAGTAAAAATAATAAAAAATTGAGTAATGGACTACAGAGTGAATTTTGAAGTATCTGTCCATACAGCAAAAACAAACAAACAAACAAACTAATAAAAACTTTATAGTATAAATTATACAGGCTATCTTCTCTAATAACAGTGAAATAAAACAAAATTATCAACAAAATTGTAAAAACTAACATAGAATTTTAAAGATTAAAAATTACTGTGATAATTATTTCCAAAGGCAGCTCTGTTCTAAACTCTGAAAAAATGTTTCCGTTTACTTCCAAAACCTACATTAGTTCTTCAAAAAAGATCATTTTTAAGGGCTCCAGCCTTTTTCTCCTAGGATGTGTTGGTGCTCTCAGTCTAATTCACATGATTACTAGCTTAAATAATGCATGCTTTTGTTTCCTAATTGATTCCAACATGTAAATTCCTCGAGCACAGAGACATTACAATAAATTTCTTTATTTTCATTACCTTTCAATATCTTCCCCCTAAATGTTTGTTAGTTGATTTCATCACATAGTTGGGGAAGACAGTACACTAGAAATTAAGAGACAAGACTTCTTGACCACACTCAGAAAGGTTTAATGATTCTTAGAATGCCACTTTACCTCGCTGGATTTTAATATCCTCCTCCTTCATTAGAAGAGGTAGTTTTAAAATATGTCTAAGATTCCTTCCAGTTCTAAAACTGTATGATTTAACCAATAGGGAAGGAAAAGGAATCCCTGGGTACACTAGAAAATCTCCCTTCATGTGCAGTAACACTGGTTTCTTTGAATGTCAAGGTCTTGAACAGATTGTGCATTGTTGGGAAGAGAGTCACCCTCAATTACTCATCAGTGACGGAATTCTTTGTGGTTTACTCTCAATAACCCAGTGTTTCCTTACTACCACCCACCCAGGTCCAGGGGGGATATACATGTGTCTGAGTATGTGTGTATATTTGCCTCTCTGACGACATTCCAAGACTAATATAAACACCTTCTAAATTACCCATTACTCTGTGTCACTTCTCTCTTCCATTAGAAAGAAGCAGCCTATATTTATGTTTGAAGTTCTAACACTCTACCCTTTCCATCAGCCCCTCTCTTTCTGAAAGCCTGGTTTCTTCATCTCTCTTATATGTTGCCCACACTTCGGATATTTTTTTAAATTTAGGTATTGGCATAAGCATTCTATACTTATCATTTACTATAATATCAGATATTATTAACACATTTAATATAATTGTAATTTGATATAATTAGTTATTGTTTGGTATTTAATATAGTTAACATAACATATTCAATAAAATTATATTTAATTAATATTACTGCATGAATGAAAAAAAACAGACTCAAAGAATATATCCCAAAGAGATGAACAGTAAGGTGAGATTATGTAGGATTTTTATATTTTTCTCTTTACGTTTCTATTTTTCTAGTTTTATGGATTGGGAACATAATTATGCATTCACACACCCACACGTGGCCCTCAGTTACCTGGAACCAAAATCAAAGAAACTTGCACACAACTCTATTACTCTGCATTTTACTTTAAGAGAAAATTTCTGGTGATACATGTAAAAGTTCAAATAAATACATATGAATTTACATTAAAAACAAATATCTCAACATACTAATGACTTCAAGTTGTTAACATTAACCCTTGAGTCAATAATAACTTTGCACCAGTGAGAGCTGGAAAAATGTTCATTTTCAGCACAGTATACTTATTAAAGCAAGAAAGTAGAATAGCATACTTGAGAAAGATTTTCAATTATCACAGGCAAAATTTTAAAAATCACAGTTAAATGAAAACTCAATTAGTCAGAACATATTCTCTAAATATCCATTAGTCAGGCAAGTTTCATTTTCCAGGGCCTTGTACAGAAGCTTTTTAAAATATATATAAAAACCCATAAACAAGGCTAATCATTCACATTCATAAATACTAAAGTCCATTCCCTGATTAAAACATAATCTAAATTTATACTCTTACTAAGACTTTATGCGATCATTACACGTCCCTTCCCTCTGTTGCTGGACTTAAATGAACCCATCCAATAAAGCCTATTTTACTGGGTGTGCTTCTATAAAACATTCACATTTTATCATATAGTAAAGTTGGAATTTATGCTAAATACTTCACTATTTCCCCAAAGATAAATCCAAGTGAATCAAATATTAAATGATGTAGCAAAGCATATTATTATAAAACTCAATTCCTCTAAACATGTTAATAATCTCTAATGTTGATAAGTAAATGGCTGTGATTTTTTTTTTTTTTGGTTAATACTTCAGTCCCACTAAGGCCAACAGCCTGATTCTCTCTCATCACTGTCAGTCTTTATTAGATACAGAGATGCCCACTGTGATTATCCGATGGAGTTCCTTTCCTATTCAGCATATAAAAGCATCTATTATTCTATATTAAACGTTATTGAATTTACCTTTGAAGGTTTGATAAGACAACGATGGACATTCATTAATAAGGCACTATCATAGCTTGCTTATTTTAATTCCTAAACTCTTCAATAAAACTCAAGAATCTAAAGGAAAAGAAAGTTCCCAAGTACATTAAAACATTTTGCTCAGACTTCAAATTCTTGTTTCTAAGCTCTAATTTATTTCCACCAAGGCTTGGGTGGCAGTAAGGAAGATAGAGTATGTTCTTGTGTTGCTGTAACAAATTAGCACCCACTTAACAGCTAAAAATAACACCCATTTATTAGCTCACAGTTTGGTAGTTCAGAAATCCAGGTGGGTGCAACTGGGTTCTATCCTCCGGGTTTCACAAGGTCAAAATCAAGGTGTCACCAAGATGGGTTCTTATCTGGAGACTCTGGAAAAATATTTGTTTCCCAGCTCATTAAAGTTATTGGCAGAATTCAGTTCCTTGCAGGTGTCAGATTGGGGGCCCCTCTCCTAGCTGGCCATCAGCTGGTGGGAGGAGTGGGATGAGGGCACTCTTAGCTCCCAAAGGCTACTTGCATTCACAGCATGTGGCCCTTCCATCCTCAAACCAACAAGAAAGCACAGAATCTCTGACTTTTCCTCTACCTACCAGCTGGAAAAAACTCTCTGCCTTCTAAAGCAGTTTTAAAGGATTAGATGAGGTCTACCTGGAAAAGCGCCCTATCTCAGGGTCACCTGTGCCATATAACAGAACATAATCATGGGAATGATCTCTCATCGTATTCACAGATTCTGGAAATAGAATAAAGAATCCAGGAGAGCATTTTTAGTCATGGAATTGGAAAAGTTAAGATTAGGAGCATAAGCAAGCTCCAGATGTTAGATTCCATGATCCTAGAAGGAGGCCAAATATCTCTTATTGGGGGAAGGGCATTCAAGGGCACAATCTAATTCTACTTCCATATTCGCATTAGGGAAACAGTGTCAGACCTTAAGAATTTTTCGCCAATTTCTATGACCTTGGAGCACTGCTGAGAGCCTCTTTTCATGTAGATGAGTCATTACACTTTTAGCATCTGACAGTTATTCTTCAAAAGTGCCCCTATTATACTATAGTGTCCGATTTGTAAAATACATGTACCTAACTGGACATTCTGTTTAATTTGTGTGCATGTTGGGAGAAGGTGGTGGTAAAGTTGCTTTTCATTTCCTAGAACTCTGTAAAATGTCTACTAAAGAGCGCTATCACACCCGCTACGGGGTGAAAAATGGGAACAATTTCTTTGTTCTGAGCACCTCTAGTGAATTTTTGTATCCTTGGTACAAAAAGCCAAAAGATCCACTTTGAGGTCTGCTCTTGTGGAAGGTGATTATTTGTTTGTTTTGCTCCCAAGCAGTTAGAACAAGTCATGCTTTTTCTGGTTAACCCCAAGCTGTTACTACCTGAACACAACGCCCATGGCTGTGTTGACAGAGAAGCAAGATGTGGAGACTGAGTTAGGGCAAGCATGACAGGTGGGGCATGCTGAAGGGGTGCTTCTTCCCTACTGAGCACAAGAAAGAGACAGACAGAGACCTGCAATTTGTTACTAATAGTTGGGCATAAAGAAAACACTGTGATTGTCATGTTCGGAGCCTCCAGTGTTTTAAGATGAGTGATGTGCTGCTTCAGGGCATTTATGTTGAAAAAGCTCAGTAGAGCAAGAAAAGATAAGGAAGCACACAAAGATTAATTCTGAAGTTCTTGTTAAAACCAAATGCTTTAATCCTGGAAAAGAGTGGGGGGGGGGGTGGGCGGGAAACCTCCACATCTAGTATGTTCAACTGAGCTCATCTTCAAAATTACCAGGAGGCTGATATACATGTGGCAGGGAGGGAGTATGTGTTTAAAATAATTTCTTTCTCTCTGAGTCAGGTTTCAGCACATCTACTGTGTCCACTATGTCTGTTGCACGTCAACAGACCTTTCTTTGGAACTGACCACTTTAACAACTTTGAGATTAACTTGATGAATCAAAAGAACCACATAGGGATAAAGCTGTTACAAAAAAAATGTGGAGGGAAAGAGTGTTTATTTCCTGGCATTCACATTTTTTTCATGTGATTACCTGCAAACGGCAAAAGTCAAAAGCGAAGCAAGAACGGGCTCCAGAAGCCCTCCTGAAGACATACTCAATCAAGACCACTTAATAAGGTTTCTTGCACATCATTTTTAAATAATAAACATTCATTGCGAGTATTTTAGAAGTTCATTATATTTTTCAGTCATTACTTCTTCAACTGGGGAATAAGTTCTTAGAGCGCAGGTGCTGTCTATTTTTTATTCACTATTTTAAATTAACAGTACATATTTATTGTATATTTCTTGATTAACTGGGCTAATTGACTCATGAAGGGAGGGAGGAAAAGAAGAGGGAAGGAGGGAGAGAAGGAAGGGACGAGAAAAAAAAGGAAGGAACAAAGGAAAGAAGGACAGACGTGGGACATGTTTGGGGATTTACCATAGGTCACAAAAGTAAATGAAGAATGCAAACACTGATGGATCTCTGATTATGTGTATGCACGTTTTATCACAGGAATCTGATAAAGCAATGCTTCGGTCCACAACACACCAAACTTTGGGGAGCCAACCTCCCCAAGTAAGTGAGTTTCAGAGCTGTGCCTTGTGCCAGAGTCTCATTTGTTAAGTTTGGGAGCAAATTCCAGAAAGATTTGCCTGAAGTAACTGTACACAATTATTAAATAGAAAGCCTCAGACAGTGGCCACAGTAGAACAGTGAAAGGTAGGAGATATGTGGGACCTTTCTGATTTAAACTATAGTTAAGCATGACCTGAGAGAAATACGCTAAAGGAAAAACTTATTTCTTTATGGCAGCTCAAGGCCAGTGATCCCCAAAACAGAGATTCTGATAAATGGCCTTATAATGTTTGCGTTTGGTGTTTCATTCAGATGCCCAACTGCACAAAGAGCTGTATGTTTCACCTCATGCTCGAGGGGTCTCTTGAGAGGGATACAGAAACCCAAGTCTGCTCCTGTTGTCAGCAAGTCCTAGAAGAGATAGCAACTCAAGAACTTGTACCCATAATATGCTCCTCACTCAGTTGGCATATTGTAGATATCTACCCCAGGTCTCATGTGAAAAAGGAAAAGAGTTGAGATAGTTATCTGGAAGTTGCTAGAGACATTCAGAATACATTTAGATAAGTTCTAGAAGTAACAAAATGGATTCCCATTCTTTCCAGAACTAACTTAAGACTTTGCTCAGGTCCACAGTAGCAAAGTGGTGTTAAGTATGCTGTCACTCCTCTTCCTTGCCCTCACTGCATATACACCACTGCTTCCACAGAGCACTCTGCCCAAGCGAGAGAGAAGCAGCTCTAGAGTCTTTTAAAAAAATACTCCTGGGTACTTTCCATTCTGGGTTGCTCCACAAATGAAAACCTACCTGTCATCAATTGAGAAAATTATAATTTCAGAATTCTTCATTGGTCTTCCCTGAGCTGCACACAACCCCCATGTTAAATACAATCATTTTCTGACAGCTGACAAGAGCATGTATATTATATCTTTCAAGTAGTTAAGAATCTCTGCATATAGTTTGGATTTTACCCCATTTTATGCCTCACGTTCTCTCAGTTTGAACCACAATACATTCTCTCCATCTTTTAATGCCTTCATGTTAACTGGGGAGTTGGTGAAATAGATTGATCAAGGAATGTGGTGGTTTTCAAGAATGTCAAGTTACCAGGGCGCCTGGGTGGCTCAGTCGGTTGAGCGTCCGACCTCAGCTCAGGTCATGATCTCATGGTCAGTGAGTTTGAGCCCCGTGTCGAGTCTGTGCTGACAGCTCAGAGCCTGGAGCCTGCTTTGGATCCAGTGTCTCCCTCTCTCTCTTCCCCTCCCCTGCTCATGCTCTGTCTCTCTCTCTCTCTCTCTCTCTCTCTCTCTCTCTCTCTTTCTCTCTGTCAAAAATAAATAAACATTAAAAAAATTAAAAAAAAAAAGAATGTCAAGTTACTAAAAGTCTGGCTTTGATTACCCATGAGGAAAAAACCAAAAAGGCTGTTCATCATTACTTATGGCATTTCATTTGAAAACGTGGGAGATGTTCCCTGGCATGAAAAGTGAGTCATTTAACATCTATATTTCTCAAAGGATATTCAGTGAGGCAACGTGTATACCAACTAATGGAAAGGATCTTTCTAGAGATAAGAAACATCAACATGAAAATTATACACTTTCATTTTGACCTCAAACCACATAAATGAAAGGCTCTCAAACATCATCCCTGTCGTAGCCAATGCACAGAGTGTCCAACTCAGTAATTACACCTTAGAAATGTCCAACCATGAGCCAGAAAAATGAACTACCAAAACCTTAAGCTGAACACCACTGCAGCTGGAGTCTTCCCCCTAAAGAAGGAATTGCCTCAATGAACACACTGCAGATTCTACATCCTTTAATGCCTTTGCCCTTAACCTCTTACATATTAAGACCTCGTGTTTAATTAGACACAGAACAACTTTTAGTTAATATTAAATCATATCCAACACATTTGTTGTTTAATATGTTTAAAATTCTGGACCATTAGTGGATGTAATTTTGCTGCTAGACCTGCACCACTGGAAAATTAGAGTGGAATGCCCATTAGACTTGAAGATTTACATGTGTCCCATATTGACTGGTAACTTTCTTGCTGAGGGACCCTGAAGAAACCACTGAACATCTCTAAGCTTCATTAAAAAAACACTAAAGAAGGTTTGCTATGTTTCATGGATACTACTAGGCCCTGGGATAAAAAATATGAATAAAAAATGATCTCTTGCACAGGTCTAAAGAAGAGACAGAGATAAAAAAACAATGAAGTTTTCTAGTGCATGTAGTAGAGATAAGGAGTATCTTTCCAAGGAGTTTGTTTTATATAAGTATGTTTTGCAAATTACTATAAAACACGTATTTGTACGAAATGGGGCACCTGGGTGGCTCGGCTGGTTAAGTGTCTGACTTCGGCTCAGGTCATGAACTCACGGTTCGTGAATTCGAGCCCTGCATCGGACTCTGTGCTGACAGCTCAGACCCTGGAGCTTGCTTTGTATTCTGTGTCTTCCTCTGTCTCTGTTCCTCAATCTCTCTCTCTCTCTCTCTCTCAAAAATAAATAAACATTAAAAAAATTATTTAAAACCATGTATTTGTATGACCCACTATTTATTGAGTGGCTACTGCATGTAGACAGTATGCAATCAAATTTTAATAAACTATGATTATGTACTTAAAGATGACTAGATTGGACTTCGGGGAAGTTAAATAACTTGTCCAAGATGATAGCTTCTACAAAATTGCAGAAATAGGATTTGAACTGAGACCTGACAGAGTGCATAGCCTGGTCCATTGCCAATATGCTATCGGGTCTTTTATGTGTTTCTAGTGATAATAATGTAGCAGTTTTCTCCAGGGACATGTGTCATGTCTCAAGTCCCTGCAAAGCCCTTCATTGTGATGGCTATCTCTAGTAGCTAATTCCAACACTGGTTTCTGGAGCATCTAATTAAGGGAAAGAATGTGGTAAGATAACTGAAACTATACCAGTAAGTAATTCCCTAGTCACCCAGAGCAGAGCTTAGTTTGTGGCCAATTAAAACAGCCTAGCCTAGAGTCAACTTAAAACACCATAATCTAGTGATGTATATAGCACACAAGTCACTCTGGTCACACTCCCTTCCCTCATCCTCTGGGTCAGAAGTGATTCAAAGCATTAGCATTTGTGATTTTCCATTTATGTGATAGTCCACTCATGAACAGCTTGGGACATGATTTTTTTGTTTTTGTTTATGTTTTGTTTAGAGAGAGAGAGACCACCCAAAGACAGAGGCAACCGGGAATTCAGACCAGAATAAAAAGGATCCCAAAATGTAGTCCCTGAAAAAATGTCACTTTCCAAAGCTGGAAAGAGCAGGAGTAATGGGGGCTTAAGAACCAAGAATTGATATGTGAAATCCAGAATGACCTGGTAAAACCTCCTTAAATAAGAAAGAAATAAGAAATTGTTTTTGCTGAAGAATGAATCACTGCTGAGAGAGGAATAGCAAAAGATACTGGTAAAAAGTCATTTTTATTTGCTCATTCAAAAAATTTTTAAGCACCTTCCATATTCTAGGCTCTGTGGTGGATATGAACTTTAAAGACCTAATTCAATGGAGGAGGGAGGGAAGGAGAGCTCTGGGGTTGGTGGGTGATGGACATTGGCCCAGAGCATCATCAGAACGCAGTGCTGTTGAGACTGGACATAGAAGGAAAGACGTCCCGGAAGAGGTCTCAGCTATTGCAAGGCTTGGAGAATGTGTGGGAGTCACACCAATAAAGAAAGAGAGGAAGGACATGGAGTCAAAGATGCCAAAGGCATTTCTGGAGTCCCAAGGGCAGTTCAATCAACAACCAAATGAGAGATTGCAGGCCAGTGGTACCCAGCCCGTGACATGTAAGAAGCTGTCAACAGTGTGTCACAGTGAGGCAAAATATGTGTGTTTCTTCTGCTCAGACTGACTCTCCTTTCGTAGGAACAGCTTCAGAAACAATGGCTATCGTAAAGGAGTAGGACAACCACTGATTTCAGAATCGCATGGATTCAGATTTAAATCCTAACTCTACGCCCCTGACCCGTGTAGGCTAACAGTTTGGCTTCCTTGAATCTTAACTGAGTCTTTGGCAGCTTCCTCATGGATATATTGGGAGGATTAAGTGATATAGTATGTGATTAACTGAATATAATGCCTATACAGATTCAGTGCCTAATAAATATTGATATTATAATTATTATTAATGCACATCAATGAACACTAAACTTGGAATTTGAAGACATTTAATGTGTGACATTAAACAAGCGGTTTAGCCTTGTTTAACCACTGAAACTCAGATTGCTAATTTATTAAAAAAGGCAAAATGTTTCCAGAGTTGAAAGATAGTTTTAGGAATTATATGAGGCAAAATCTAAGAAAGCAGCCATCACAGTACCTAGCACAACTTTTACTTAAATCTGTATCTGAAATACCCACATTTAGAAACACCATTTCATACAAAAATGTGCTCTGATAAATAATAATAGCAAATAATAACTTTAAGTGTTTGGCACTTTTACGTAATACTTTCTCATTTAATCCTAAAGATCGCCCTTTCACTCAGTGTCTCACAGCACTTTTTTTTTCTTTTACATTTTTTAATGTTCATTTATTTTTGAGAGGCAGAGACAGAGCATGAGTTGGGGAGGAGCAGATAGAGAGACAGAGAGAGAGAGAGAGAGAGGCAGAAGCTGAAATCAGGTTCCAGGCTTTGAGCTGTCAGCACAGAGCCCGATGTGGGGCTTGAACTCACAAGCCGTGAGATCATGACCTGAGCCAAAGTCAGACACTTAACCAACTGAGCTACCCAGGTGCCCCTCCCAGCACTTTTTTGACTACCTAAAGAAT
Source organism: Felis catus (assembly GCF_018350175.1). Taxonomy (NCBI): domain Eukaryota; kingdom Metazoa; phylum Chordata; class Mammalia; order Carnivora; family Felidae; genus Felis; species Felis catus. Next base: position 22,341,701 of record NC_058380.1, read on the forward strand.
TTAGGTGGCTGAATTTTCAAGGGTTCCTTGCCAAACCATGCTACAGCTTTAGAGCTTAGTCACAAAAGCAGAGAGGAGTCAGGTAGGAAGCCCAAGCCCAGAGAAACAACATCATCATCCCACAACTAGCACTGAGGACCACCGTGCCTTTGAGGAGGCAAGAAGGCTGTACCTCTTAGAACCCACATCATAGTTCAGATGTTCAAGAAACATTTGTTTCCGTTCATTTGCATGTTGAATAAATGAAACAAATAAACAGATACAGTACTTTCTGTTGACTACACACCTGGCTCCTGCTTTGCTGGGGCCACCATAGAACACTGGGGCTAGGAAATCAACCCAGGACCTTCCCAAAAGCCATGGGCAGGTGTGAGCCTGAGAGGATCCTAGACATAACCTGGAGACTGGCCCTGAGGCTGCAGCCATGGGTCATACCAGCCTAAAAGGGTCCCACTACATGGGAGGTGGGGGGACTCACCTAAAAAAAGAAAAAGGAAAGAAAGAACCCTCAACCCTTAGATGAGAAAATTGCCCCTTCATTGTATTTTTTAATGAAATATTTATTTTCATACCCCCAGTCAAAATAATTTACATCTTCTAAGAAGTCAGTACATCATACCTGGCTCTTTTTAAAACCTAGGAAGGGGGCAGATAAGTGAAGCAGATTGTCCTCAAGACACAAATCTTTCTACACCCCAACTTACATTGAAGGACATATTTGGCACATTGTAAGTGATCAGTAAATTCTTTTTACATGAAATGAGTAACTGTGTTTCAGTTATTATGATAGATTGGGAACATAGGTATCCACAGTTTGACTTGGAAATATGTATGTGGAAAGGAGTTGAAAATAAGAAAAAGTAGACTTTGAGCTCACAAAATGGCTACGATTCCTAAATAGAACGATCCCCTATACATATATTCAATGATAAAAGGACAGGCTTGAAGGGACATTTGTGAGTGGTCATACTTTCCCATGCTTTAATTTTAATGTGTCATGGGAAATCTAGACGTTCTCTATAGAAAACACTATGAATGAATAATTAGAAATGTTAAAATCAATTAAAGCCTAAACTTGTCTCGAGGAAAATAAAACTCACTTTAAACGAGATTACATACTGCAATATCACACGTGCATATGTGTGAACACTCGCATACACACAACACATAAACACACACCCCACTGATACACTAATAAAAGCTAGTCATCCAGTCTTAGTACAAGAAACTGAAGATAATTACCCTTCCTTTTACATACCTGTATTATTATATTTTCATGGGAAAATTTTGTAAGAAAATTCAGCACAGATTAAATACTGAAAAGTCTATCTGTACTGATGCCTTCCGGTGAAAGGCCAGGCCCCTGTTTGCAGAAACTGTCTTTGTAGATGAACCTCATTCCTCTATTCTTAGAGTTCTGAATGTAGTTGGCCTTGTTATACACTGAGTTTTGGGTTCAGTGCACTAAGTGGCCAGTTTATAAGTCTATAATATTCTTATTTTAAAGTGTGTGTGTGTGTGTGTGTGTGTGTGTGTGTGTGTAATTACCAAACTTTTTCTTTAATAAAAGTAGGTCATGCGAATATCTCATGATACTAGCCCCTACTTGTTCACCCAAAGATCCATTTTCTCTGTCTCCCTCTTAGCAAACTAAGTACTGAAATAACAAATAATCATCCACTTTGATGTCATTTCTCTGGCAGCAGAAAACTATTTTTGTTATGTCTTGATATATCACCATTCACAAAGACCTTCTAGGTTGACTATGGCTTTATTTTCATATAAAGCTTAAAAAAACATTAAACAGTAGTATAACATAGTTGTCATTTTTACAGCCTTACTCCCAACTCTTAGATGAGAAAGGTTACTTCTTCTTGATGGATCCTTCAATGAAATATTTATTTTATACCCCTATGACTTTACCGTGTGCTGCTATGGAAATTACCAGAATATCACATATTTAAATCCTGAGTTTCCTCACAGTGTCATGAGAGAGAAATAAAAGACCACCAACAACAAAAAAGCCCTTCATTTGAAAAGAACCAATAAGTAATTTTTAAAATAATAAGAGAAAACATTTTAAATTGTAAAAGGCAAATGGATTTATATTTGAAAATGGTACATTTAAAGTATTCTCTACAGAATCTTGCTTTAAAAACAACGTTTCATCAATTTTTCTTGACATCCATAATAATGACAAAATATTCTTATACGTTTTCATATGTATTATTTTCCAAAAGGTATAATAAAAGCTGTCAGTTACCCCTCTGCATACTAACAGGAAAGCACAATCCTTTGTTCTGTGTGAGACTACATTTGCACATTATAGAAGTACGAAATATTTACAAAGGGAAGGTTAAATCAATACAGCTCTAAAATTTGTACTTCAGTCTTCAGGGATTTATATCATCTTGATTTAATGAAGTACGAGGAGTGAGAATGTTGACACACAGAAAAAAATACTTCGGTTTCCCCTTTATTGTACATACAGAAAGTACTGAGGTAGGATTTGTTGATACCTAAGCAGTAACTAATTATTACACATTTTATGTCTCCACCATCATTTGAGAGATCTCATGGTGAAAAACAGACACTAACTACCAAAAAGAGAAAAAAAATGTAAAGAGATACTGTATTTCATTTAATTTGGCTTGTCAAAAATCTTTTAAAATATTTTATATTTAAAAATACTATTTAACCCTCATGGTACTAAGATTAGTCCAGATATATAAAAAATAAACTATACAGTTATTTATAACACATTATGCATATTATATACTTTGGACATAATGTGTTTGCTTTTCATATACTGATTATTTATGCTTATATATCTCAATAATACATATTAGAACTATGGATATAAATTCCCCCTACAGCAGTATAAGACTATGCTCAATAAACAGAACAGAAAGCTCTCCTATTATTTATAAAACTAGCCAAACTCACCAATTGTTCCAATAAGAGCTTTAATAAGGATATGCAAAGATTGGAGGAAAGAAGCAAAGAGCTTTGAAGCTATACTTTTAAAAATAAACAAATGAAATAAATTTAGGATAACAGCCATTCATAAAAGGGCATAGGATGTATCAAGGTGAAAGTCTAGGTGAATTGCAGCTTCCTTCTTTATTAGAATTGATTAATTTATTTCCAGTTGACATTGCCACAGTATTATATATTTCCTATTTTGTTACATAAACTAGAAAGATTTTAAAAAATTTAATGTTTATTTGAGAGAGAGAGAGAGAGAGCCAGAGAGGGAGAGACAGAGTGTGGGTGGGGGAGGGGAAGAGAGAGATGGAGACACAGAATCCTAAGCAAGGTCCAGGCTCTGAGCTGTCAGCACAGAGCCCGACTCAGGGCTCCAACTCAGCTCAGAGCCCAACTCAGGGCTCCAACTCACGAACCGCGAAATCATGACCTGAGCTGAAGTCGGACGCTCAACCAACTGAGCCACCCAGGTGCCCCTAAACTAGAAAGACTTTTTAACAATTAACATCAACTGAAAGATCAGACTGTGTTACAGAGGTTCCAATAGATGAATTCAAAATATCCTTTTACAAGACCCCATGACTGTGAACACCTGACGTAAAAGAGATCAAAGGGGAAAGAACAAATTTTGGTGAACCTATGACTCTGGTTCTGACAGTTATCTCCTCTGTGATGTAAGATAAGTCTCTTTACCTCCCTGAACCCCAATTACATTCCTATATGAGATAAATAAACCTGCTTGCCTGCTTACCTCACATGACTATTTTAAAGACCCAAAGATATTATAAACTTGTTTGTAGTGTGTTATGCAATTCGGAGGGGATATAAAAATCAGTTTTACCTCCATATTATGTATTGCTTAAGTGTCTATTAAAACAACTCAAGGGTAATTAACAACTATTTACTGAGTACAGATTCCCCAGCACATACCTGTTAAAAAGCTGAAGCCCAGGGTCCCCTGGAGTGTGCAGCAGTAGAAAGAGGAAGTGAAAATTAAATTTGAAAAGTGAAGCAAACAAATTTCCTTGCAGTAAACTACACATAATCATTTAATATCCATATTAACTGGAAATGCTTATCTCATATTTTATTATATTTCACATGGGCCTCTTAATTAAGTAATAATGTTATTATGTGTCTTGGCCAATGTTCCTCAGAAAATAGAACATTAGACATAGCTTTAAGTGCTAATGTGTGATTAGGGACTGCAATACCAGGGAGCAGAAGAGACACAAGGAGATTGAAGCAGGGACGGAGGTGGAGCTGGTAAGAAATTGTTTGAGGTGGCTGCTACCAATAAATGCAATTGATGGGAATGCAAGCTGGTGCAGCCACTCTGGAAAACAGTATGGAGGTTCCTCAAAAAACTAAAAACCACCCAGCAATTGCACTACTAGGCATTTATCCAAGGGATGCAGGTGTGCTGTTTCAAAGGAACCCACGCACCCCCATGTGTATAGCAGCACTCTCAACAATAGCCAAAGTATGGAAAGAGCCCAAATGTCCATCGTTGGATGAATGGATAAAGAAGATGTGGTATATATATACAATGGAGTATCACTCGGCAATCAAAAAGAATGAAATCTTGCCATCTGCAACTCTGTGGATGGAACTGGAGGGTATTAGAAATTAGTCAGTCAGAGAAAGACAAAAATCATACAACTTCACTCATATGAGGACTTTAAGAGACAAAACATGAACATAAGGGAAGGGAAACAAAAATAATATAAAAACAGGGAGGGGGACAAAACAGAAGAGACTCATAAATATGGAGAACAAACTGGAGGGGTTGTGGGAGGGGAGATGGGCTAAATGGGTAAGGGCCCCTAAGGAATCTACTCCTGAAATCATTGTTGCACTATATGCTAACTAGTTTGGATGTAAATTTTTAAAAATTAAAAATAAAATTAAAAAAAATAAATAAATGCAATTGATAGTTTGATTTCCTGAGCCCTCCCTCTAAGAAACCATATAAACTACATCTCAGGACTATTCTTCGAGTGCACAGAGAAAGGAGAGAGGGAAGTGATTTGCAAGTAGCTTCCACCCATCATTTTTGCTACACCAGGCATGAACTCTTGCTGGCATTCAGAACCCTACAGTGTCCCCACCTTCAGTAAACAGGGAATCCCTGAAGCAGAGGTGAGACACTGTTGGATCCCATGGGTATGACATTTGTCAAAGCCCACAGAAACAGCCGATCCACAGGCACGTGGGGCTGAGAGGATCAGAAACGGGCAGAAGAGATGGCCGGTGCCCCACAGACAGAGCAGTTACTACATTCCAGTTTTATTCTCACAAACAACTTGCTAACTTTGTCCTGCTGAGGTTCTCAGCTCTTCAGTAGGACAGGAGATGACGACAGAGCTGACAATTTCAGCCTATTTCAAGCCTGCCCACGCCCCACCTCAATCAAATTAAGCACACGTTAGAAACAGGCACCTTTAACAGAAACAGTCCTATTTACAGGACATGGCAGATAAAAGGGAAAACACTGTGACAGCTATCCTACCATTATTCCACAAATAATTCCCAATCTCTGGTGACAAGTTAGAAAAATCTCACGCTCTTGGTGTTTTCCTCACGTCCATGATACTGATTACTTAGCACTCTTAAACTAAGACTTGCACATTGCTGAGTGCCTATTAAATTGCTTTGCTCATTATTTCAAGGAATTTCAAGAGAGAGGCACCTAAAATCATGATCTGAGTAACGAGCAAGTTGTATATCTGAGTGTCCAAGCTTCAGCTGTGAGTTGGCCACCTTAGAAACATGTGCTCCCCCCTTTCCAAAGTTTTGTCCATTTGGGCCTGGTGCACTTTTCCCTGGTTTCTCCTCCCTAGTCAACCTTATCATTGAGTGATGTGGAGAGGCGAGGCTATCTTCTTTAGATAACTCTTTTATCTCACTTATGATGACAATATTTGTCAATAATCAGGAATCAAAATATTTTTCTGGATAATTTAGGATAACCAGTTAAGAGTAACTTCTGATGCACTGAAAAATTGAAATCAAAACCAGAAATTATTATGAACGCACATGCTTTAAAAATATGTAGCAAATAGTGTTTTTAAAAAATATATGCACACTAGAAAGTAAAGGCAAGTACTCTTGAGTTAAATAAAAAGACAGAACTTCTAGGCAAACAAATGGAAGATATAAACAAAACCAAATAGAAATATTAGCACTAAAACGGCAACAAACTCGAAAACAAAACAAAACCTCACCAGATGAGCTAAAGAGCAGAATGGAGATGGTAGAGGACAGGGTTGATGAGGAGGAAGACAAGCAATAGGAATTCTCCAACCTCAGCAATAGACGGTAAGTTTGCTATCCTCCAAATAAAATGGAAAATACTAGTTTTAAGTATGTTATGAGAGGTTAAATATGTATTTTGTAATTTCTAAGGCTACATGGAGAAAAACTATACAAAGGTGCATAGAGAAAAGCGCAATTGCTAAATTAATATGAAATACTAAAAAAGGATTCAAATATCCCAAGAGAAGGCAGGAAGGCGAATACTGAAGTACAGAAAAAGGAAGAACAAACAGAAAACAAGTTTTTAAATAGTAGGCCTAAATCTAAATCTGTCACTAACTCCATTAAAAGCAAATGGTACAAATGTGCCAATTAAACCACAGAGATTCTCAGAATGGATACAAAACATAAACCAACTACATCCTGTTTGCAAGAATCTTACCTCAATTGAAATGACATGGGTGAGTTACAAGTAAAAGGATGGAAAAGACATTCAATGTAAGCACTAATCAAAAGAAATCTGACATGACTATTATTATCAGACAAGCTAACCTTCAGAGTAAAGAATATTTCTACGGTATATTACATAATGATAAAAGGGTCAACTCACCAAGAGGACAGAACAATTCTAACTGTCACATACCTAACAACATAGATTCAAAGATTGACTGATATGAATGGAGAAATAGACAAATACACAATTCTACTTTCAGACTTCAACTCTCATCTCTCAGTAACGGATGAAATAAGTAGACAGAAAATCAGCTAGGAGATAGAAATGAACAACATCATCAACCAACTCTAATATGTATAGAGCATTTCATCCCAAACCATCAAAATACATATTTTTTCAAGTCTGTATACAACCCTAAACAAGATAAACCATATATTTATTGCAACGTTATCTGCAGTAGCCAAGATATGGGAGCAACCTTTGTGTCCATGGATAGATGAATGGGTAAAGAAGATGTGGCATATATACACAATGGAATATTACTCGGCCATAAATAAAATGAAATCTTGCCATTTGCAACAATGTAGATGGACTTCAAGAGCATATGCTAATTGAAATAAGTCAGACTAAGAAAGACAAATACTATATGATTTCACACATATGTGGAATCTAAAAAACAAAACATGAATAAACAAACCAAGAAAAAAACAGAATCAGACCTAAAAATACAAAGAACAAACTGATGATTTCTAGAAAGAATGGGGATGGGAGGATGAGCAAAATGGTAAAGGGAGTGAAGATACAGGCTTCCAGTTAAGGAATGAATAGGTCATGGGAACGAAAGGTACAGCACAGGCAATAAAGTCAACGGTATTCTAATAGTGTTGTATGGTGACAGACGGTAGATACACTTGTGGTGAGCACAGTATAACATACAGACTTGTCAAATCACTATGTTGTACACCTGAAACTAATGCAAACTTGTGTACTAACTATAATCAATCAATAAAAATTTTAAAAATAAAACAAACTTTAACAAATTTGAAATAATTAAAATCATGCAAAGTACGTTCCCTGACCATAACAGATTTAAGAAAAATTCTTTTAACATTTATTCATTTTTGAGAGAGACAGAATGCAATCAGAGGAGGGGCAGAGAGGGAGATACAGAATCTGAAGGAGGCTCCAGGCTCTGAGCTGTCAGCTCAGGGCCTGATGCGAGGCTCAAACCCACAAACTGTGAGATCATGACCTGAGCTGAAGAACCCATAATAGATTTTTAATAATAGAATATTAGAAAATATTAGAAAAATAGAATAATATAAAAATCTCTCACACACTTGGAATTTAAACACTACCACTCTAAATAATACGTGGATGAAACAATGATTCTGAGGGAGATTAGAAAACATTTGAATTAAAAATGAAAATACAGCATATTAAAATACTGAGATACTGCCAGAGCACCTGAGTGGCTCAGTTGATTAAGCATCCAACTTCAGCTTAGGTCATGATCTTGCGGTTCACGGGTTTGAGCCCCACATCCGGCTCTGTGCTGAAGGCTCAGAGCCTGGAGCCTGCTTTGGATTCTGTGTCTCCCTCTCTCTCTGTCCCTCCCCTGTTCGCACTCTGTCTCTCTCTCTCTCTCTTTCAAAATTAAAAAAACATTAAAAGTAAGTAAGTAAATAAGAAAATAAAATAAAATAAAATAAAATAAAATAAAATAATTACTGAGATACTGCCAAAGGTGTTCTTATAGGGAAATTTATATCAGTAAATGCTTATATTAGAAAATAAAACAAATTTCAAATCAATAATCTAAACTTCATCTTTAAGAAACTAGAAAAATAAATGTAAAATAAACCTAAAACAAGCAGAAGGAACCAAATAATAAAAGTAAGAACAGATATCAGTGAAATGGAAACCAGAAGAAAATAAATGAAAACAAAAGCTGATTTTCTTAAAACATCAAGAAAACGATCAATCCTCTAACAAGAGTGACAAAAAAAAATTAAGACAAAATTACCAATCTGAGGATTCAGATACCAAAAGAATAAAAAAGTTCTACTATAAACAACTTTGGTACCACAACTACTAAAACTTCCTCAAGATGAAATAGATAATATGAATAATTTTATAACTATTAAAGAAATTACATTTTAGTACAGTCTCCCCCCACCCCCAAAAAATCTTCAGGCCCCGATGATTTCACTGCAGAATTCTATGAAACATGTAAAAAAGAAATAATAACAATTTTAAGCAACATCCTGCAGAAGAGGAAGGAACACTTCCCAGCTAATTTTATGGGGTCAGCATTTATCCTGATTCAAAAATGAGACAAAAACAGTACAGAGGGAAAAAGAGAAAAAGAGAGAGAGAGAGAGAGAGAGAGAGAGAGAGAGAGAGAACTGCAACCAAAATCCTGCATGAACATATATGCAAACATCCTTAAAATAACAGCAGCAAATCAAAATCCAGCAATATACGAAAAGATCACACCATGACTCATTGGTGTTTATCCTAGGAATGCAACATTAGTTTAATATTCAAAAAACAAAGTAATCCACCATATTAAAGAAGAAAAGACACAGGATTATATTAACTGATGCAGAAGAATCATTTCATAAAATTAAACATCCAGTCATGTAAAAATTCAAAGCAAACTAGGAAGAGAATTTGCTCAGCTAGATAAAGGACACACACAAAACCCTAAAGACATCATGCTACTTAATAGTAAAAGACTGAATGCTTTTTCTCTAAGGTTGAACACAAGGCAAGAAAGTACACTCTCACTTCACCTATTCAACACTGTAATGGAAGTCCCTGCCAGTGAAATAAGGCAAGAAAAATAGCTATTCAGATTGCAGACAAAAAGTAGTACTGTCTCTGTTTACAAAAACCATGATTGTTTATGTAGAATATCCCAACTTCTAGTACTAACAAATTGGTAGTGAGATCAGCACATACTGATCAATTGCACTTCTATTCACTGGCAATAAACAACTGAAAACTGAATTAAACCATATACATATATAAAATTGTGATTTTATTATGATATATATATACTTTTAAATAGTTCCAAAAATTGACACAAAGGTATAAATCTAACAAAACATGTATAAGTTCTTTATGTTAAAACTAAAAAGTAATGACTGAAAAAAATCAAAGGAAACCAAAATATTTGGAGACATATTATATTCATGGATTTCAAGACTCAACATAGTTAAAATATCAGTGCTTCCCAAATTGACCTGTGTGTTGAATATAATTTCAATCAAAATCCCAGCTGGATTATTTCTTGCAGTTATAGACAAGCTTATTCTAAAATATATATTTATGACAAAGAAACTAGAATAGCTGAGACAATTCTGGGAGAGAGTTGGAAGATTCATACTTCCCAGTTTTAAGATTTACAATAAATCTTCAGTGATCAAATCACTGTGGTGCTAGTGGTAGGACAGACACATAGGTCAATGAAACTGAATAGAAAACCCAGAAACAGACCCACACAAATATGCCAATTCTCACAAAAGTGCTAAAGCAATTCAATGGAGAAAGGATGGCCTTCCAACAAATGGTATTCAGATATGCATCCATATGCAATAAAATGGATCTCAACCTAACTTTCACACCTTCCACAAAAATTAACTCAAGATGGATCACAGATTTAAATGTAAAATATTAATGGGGCGCCTGGGTGGCTCAGTCGGTTAAGCGTCCGACTTTGGCTCAGGTCATGATCTCATAGTTTGTGGGTTCGAGCCCCGCATCGGGCTCTGTGCTGTCAGCTCGGATCCTGGAGCCTGCTTCAGATTCTGTGTCTCCTTCTTTCTCTGCCCCTCCTTCACTAGTGCTCTGTCTCTCAAAAATGAATAAACATTTAAAAAAATGTTTAAAAAATAAATGTTTTAAAAATATATGTGGAAAACTGTGGAAGTAAATTAACTCCCCTCTGCAGGGGAAGATGTCCCCAAATAATCAAATACCTGTCCTCTCTCAAGCAACTTCAGATAATCTTTAAAAAGAACTTTAAGAATGGAGAGCCACACTGGCAGTGTGGAGCCTGCTCGGGACTCTCTCTGTCTCCCTCTCTCTCTGCCCCTCCTCTGCTTGCATGCTCTCTTTCTGTCTCAAAATCAAAAAATATTAAAAAAGAACACTAAGAAATGGCTTTATGCTATATTTCCCCCCAAGGTCCTAAATATATTAATAATATTTTCTAGGCAAGTTACCTTTTAGAATGTTATAATCTATGCATTAAGTTCTTCTGTATTTCACATTATTATTTCTTTCCAATCAAGGTGTTATTAAGCAGCAAATAACACTTGAAAGATATACTTAAAAGTAAACTAATATGTTGGAAAACTAATTACTACCCAAGGTGTCTAGTTTCCCTATCTCATAAGAATTGTGTGTGAATATGATACAGGAATTCGGTCAACCTCAGTCAAAATGACATTGCCTCTGTCTAAGGGCGACTTAAAACATCACCCAGAATAGTAATTCAATGTGGCAACTTTTAAGTGAAATCACTTCCTGTCTGCTTACCATTGCTATTTACTAGTACTCAATTATATGTATGGACTAAGTTCATGATGATGACACATACCAGATAGTAATGATTTTTGAATACGACAAAGGTAGCACTTTTCAAACCTATGACCTGGAAGTGAGAGACTTTAAATTCCATTAATGATTTCTTGAGACAGCAGCCACCCCACTGTGAAGTCCAGGGAAAGGTGTGCATCTGTTGTTAATATATTATCTTAATGTTCCAGCCATCTGCCCAAATAAAAACCAGGATCAGGAGGTATTAAAATAAGTGTCCTTTCAGAAAGGGAGATAGATTAGGATGTAAAATTACAGAGCCCTTTTCTAAGATTCAATAACTAGCAGAGTAAAATCTTTTCTTGCGCTATGGTTACATTTTGGCTTTCTTACTACTATTTCTAGGTAGAGGACCACATTTCTGAAAGCTACTGGCATAAACAGGAAAACACTAAACCCGTGAGCTATGTTCCTAGATCATGTTTGATGGTGTATTGGGTTCAGTAAGCCACACAGCAACAAGCAATCTGCCATTTGCTATTGTCCTTGATATGTAACCTGATCTGAGCAAAGTAACAGCACATCTGATAAAACTTTTGTGGTATGGACATTTGTCTCACCTCTGCAGCCCAGAGTCTATATACAATGGCCTATGCTCCATTTTAGGAATATATTCTCATATTCCTGAGATCCCAAAACAGGTTGGATTTGTTTTGTTTTCAAACACCTTGGTTGAATATTCTGTTCTTGGAATGCAGGGCTCTTCCTTTTGGGCTTGGTCATTGGGAAACAAGGCTCTAGCAGTTTCCTTCCACGCTTGCTATTGTTTTTACCTGCCTCAGACATAATCTTATATCCACAGACATGACTCTAAGTGCACCCCTGGTTGGCTTACACATCTGAACATTATCTCTGGCAAAACTTGTAGCGCTCTAAAAATTGCCTTCACCCTCCAGATTCATCAGCCATGTCAAAATGAGATGTAAAAAGGAAAGAGAAAGGATGATCAGAAACCAGCTCCACATTTGAACAAATGTTAAGGTTTCTTCAGACCCAATAATTTATAAGGATACTGTGCTCTCAGCCACTCTCCACAGTACTTCTCAAATAAAACAACAACAACAACAACAACAACAAACAAACAAACAGTAAAGGTAGTAAAAACAGACCTTCACTCCTCTATTATCATCCTTACTGAAAAGGAATATAAAATATCCTGTTTGTGTTTGTTTAAAACCTAAAGTATGGCCATAATAGTGTAGTTAATAAACAGTGTTTTGTCACAAGATGTTGAAGATGACCATGGGAGAAACAGAAACCTACGGGCAGTAATACAGACTCCAGTGCTTTCTATACATGGAAGGATATTGTGCATAATTATCATCTTCAATTCTTATTACGAGTTGTAAAGGAATAAGGCAGCAAAACACCTGGAAGGGATGTTGTAGAGAAGATGCCAATACTGAGTATGTGGTAAATCTGGAAATTACTTAAGGTGACTTTTGTCGACCTCAACACTACTGAGATTTTGGAACAGATAATTCTTTGTTGTGGGAAATTGCTTTTTTTATTGTGGGATGTGGAACACCATCTCTAGCTCTACCCAGTAGATACCACTAATACTCTCCCAGTTATGACAAACAAAAAATGTCTCTAGATATTAAAAATGCATGCTTGGAGGCAAAATCACCCTCAGTTGAAAATCACTGATTTTAAAAAAAAAAATTTTCCAATGTTTATTTATTTTTGAGAGACAGAGAGACAGAGCATGAGCAGGGAAGGGGCAGAGAGAGAGGGAGACACAGAATACAAAGCAGGCTCCAGGCTCTGAGCTGTCAGCACAGAGCCCAATGTGGGGCTCAAACTCACAAACAGTGAGATCATGACCTGAGCCAAAGTCAGATGCTTAACCAACTGAGCCACCCAGGCACCCCAAAAACCACTGATTTTAAGCCTCTTTTTTCTACCTAATACATTCTGTTGCATAAAGAAGACAATCAATGTTATGACAATTATGATGGGACTCAAGGAAGAATGGAAGAAAGGGAAAGAAAGAAGGAATTAGGAACAAAAGAATTCTACAATATTTACTAATATTCATCCTCAGATAACTTCAGCTCTACACTGAAAGACTAGCTAATATACAATCCTTACCGTAAACCAAACATAAGAAAATTCACCCCTTAATGCAAAGCCCTATTTAGTAACTCTTACATGTAACTTTAGAAAGCATTTAAATAAAACGTTCAGCACAGGAGTGAAAAATAACTGCTCCCTTAGGAGTGCAATGGTTATAGATCTGATCCCTTAAGTACATTCTAGGTTTGTTTAAAAGAATTAATAAACAATGTTATTGACAGACATATGCTCATTTCATTGCGATAAAATTATAATTGAATTGATAGGTAATGATCCTTTAAATCATAAGAATAAAGCTCAAGTGGATGCTTGCATGGACCTCAAGGCAGAATTTCTTTGCATTCATCATATTACTATTGATATGCTGTCATGCTGATATTAATACTCCTGCATGATGCTATATCAATAAGGTATTAACAAAGTTTTCATATTTTTTGTCCTTATGAAGATTTGTTTGAGAAAATATAAAAGAATAGCTCTGTGCTAGCAATATAAAATAAATATATTCCAAATGTATTCACCTATTCAATAAATACTTAAGGAGCACCAACCCAGGATTTCTGATACAATATTAAGCTTCTTCTTGAAATATATCCATAAAAATAAAAATCTAAATCTATATTTCAGCTATGTGTAATTAATATGTTGTATTTGCTTTTATGTATTCCACCTATCTGTAAGTCAGGCTTTCTGAGCATTAGTAAAATATATAATTTAATATAAAACATATTAAGAGGCATCCCCCTCAAGATACGCCCTTGTTAGCTAAAATAAAAATGACTATAGTATATTATTCCAGACTTGTAAAATTACTTTCATCAACAATCTTTTTTTCTCTCTTGATGCTCACAACTACTCTGTGAGATTAAGTAGGTTCTATTTGATTACTGGTTTTATTATTACTACTATATCCATTGTAAAAATTGACAAATGAAATTTCAAAGAGATTAAGTGACTTGGCTAAGAACACTGTATGTCTAATTAGTGAGGGAAAAATCAAGTTGTTTTTTTTTAATTCTAAGAATTATTTCCTTCATACTATTAATGATGTTTCAGGGGCGCCTGGGTGGCTCAGTCGGTTAAGCGTCCGACTTTAGCCCGGGTCACGATCTCGCAGTCTGTGAGTTCGAGCCCCGCGTCAGGCTCTGGGCTGATGGCTCAGAGCCTGGAGCCTGCTTCCGATTCTGTGTCTCCCTCTCTCTCTGCCCCTCCCCCGTTCATGCTTTGTCTCTCTCTGTCCCAAAAATAAATAAACGTTAAAAAAAAACTTTTAATAAAAAAAAAAATGATGTTTCACTCATTTCCTTTGTAAAATATAAAATTCTTCCATTCCTGGTTTTTTTTTCCTAATGTTTTATTTATTTTTGAGAGAGATGGAGACAGAGTACAAGCAGGGCAAGGGTGGAGAGAGAGGGAGACAGGATCCATGAAGCAGGGTCCAGGCTCTGAGCTATCAGCACAGAGCCTAACGCTGGGCTTGAACCCATGTACCACCAGACCATGGCCTGAGCTGAAGTCAAACGCTTAACAGACTGAGCCACCCAGATGCCCCCTTGTGTACCTGTTTAAAGAACTAGATGCTCTTAGCACAGTGCTTCTCTGATGGGAGCAGAGGTCAAAATCACCTGAGTCTGCTCATCTGGGTAATTCATTATCGCACTCTTTGATAAACACTGCCTTTAAGAAATAGCGTATTAACAGAAGACCATGGGGGAGGGTAAGGGAAAAAAAGTTAGGGAAAGAGCCAAACCATAAGAGACTCTTAAAAACTGAGAACAAACTGAGGGTTGATGGGGGGTGGGAGGGAGTGGAAGGTGGGTGATGGGCATTGAGGAGGGCACCTGCTGGGATGAGCACTGGGTGTTGTATGGAAACCAATTTGACAATAAATTTCATATTTTAAAAAAGGGGGAGAAAAGAAATAATATATTCCTATATTAACACTTAAAAATGAATGAGCGCATGATATATTCCCCAGACTCAGAAAAACTCTTCAGAATGGAGGTTAAGTAGAGAAAATGTAGTAGACAGGACTGAAATACGAGAAAAATCTGTAAAAAAAAAAAAAAAAGTGGAAGCAGGTAGTAAAACAAATTCCACTGACTGTTTAAATTTGCTTGCAGGCATCCCTGCCACTGGGACTGTATTTAAGACTGTATTTATACTCAGCCATCCATTTTGAATCAGAAACTCCATTTCCTTCCAATTGCTTTTATAGTGATGCCAAGCACATAACCAAATTTCCAAAAATTGATTTTCTTAGTACTAACCCAACGTCAGCCTGAACTAAAGTGTGCGTCAAAGTCAGTTTTTAAAAATGTAGTGTGTCCTCTGTTTCATATCTTAAAAGTTCTTGGCCTAGACCACTTGGCAGTCCTGTAAATTTGTTAGCAATTTTTCTTTCCATGCAAGAGGACATCATACAATAACATAAGGCTGAAATTACAAGCCCACTTAACATTTCATCAGCGGAAAGGAGGAAAGAAGGGACAAAAGTACTCATTGTCTAAAAAATAGTAATGACATTTTACATTTATATGGTGCTTTGATGTGTTCCCAAGGTACTTTCACATATATCACCTTATCTAATATAAACCTATAAGCCAGGCAGCAGGAGCCATAGCCTCATCTTGTGTTGGAGAAAATAAAAATTCAGTGATATTAAGTGCTACAGCCAAGGCCACATGCCTAGAAATAGCACAAGAGCACAGATTATTTGACTCATAAACTAGAAGATCTTTCTACATTCTCTATATAAAATACTTAAATACAACTCCCCATACTTATTCTCTGCCTTCTTTATTTTCTATTCTTTCCATGGCTACAGAATGTCTACACTCTCCCAAGGTTCTGCCCTAGGCGCCTCTGCTCTTCTTCCTCTACATTCTGTCCCTGAGTTATCTCATCCAAATATTCTTTTTACTATTAATTTCCTTATTACCAAAACTATCCAAGGTTTTTTTCTCCAACTCCATCTATCTCCAACCATCTCCTTAAATATCATATAGGTGTGTCCAAGTCTATGGAAGTAAAACTGAATTCACCATATACGCCAGTAAAACTGCTTCTTCACTTACATTCTCCCTCTCATGAAGAATGACATCATCATGAACTCAGATGCCCAAGGAGAAGGTCTAGAAGTTCTCTTAGATTCTTCCTACTTGTTGCTGACTCCTCACGTCCAAACACAAAGGCACAGCTCTCGTGGATATAACCTCTGTAATGTTGTCTAATGCCTTCCTCTCTTCTCAATCCCTACTGTCACTGCCTTCTTCATCCCTTTGTTTTATCTTTCCTCAGTTATAATAATATTCTCCTAACTGGTCTCTCATTGGTTTCTCCAAGTTCTGCTGCTCATAGCTGCCAAAAAAAAAAAAAATTTTTTTTTCCTGGAAACACATCTGGTCACATTGACCCCATGCCTCCATGAAGAACATGCCAGTATTTTCAGAATCAAGATCAACCATTAGTTTAGTTCATACAATCTTTCATGATTTTTGCTTCTTCTGGCCACTATGCTGACTCATACTTCTACCCACCCATTCCTGGGTCATATGCAAACTTCACTCCAGCCATGTGGAGATATTAACAATTCCCCAACCTTATGATGTGGTTCTGCCTTCCAAACTGCCTTGAATAATTCATTCTTTATTTCCATTACTTTTACATAGTTAATTCTTTTTTCCTTTCCAGAACTCAGTTCATACCTCACATTTTCCAGAATACATTTCTCATCCATATAATCACAGTCTAACTTATATGCCCCTGCACTGTATTCCCACTTATCAAGAGTCATAAAATGTTCCTATTACTTAATCCATTTATTTATCCTAAGAAGTTTCACAATATGGTAAAAATGACAAGCATGAAAAGTCATTGGCATATTCTAGGAAAGCATATAATTTTTAATACCTTTACCTTCCATAAGACTTCTATACTCATTATACAACAACCACTACCTCACATCACCTTCATACCTCAATTTATTTTTTTACATCTGTACAACAGCTAAAGACTGAACATTTTAAGCTATAGTTTCCCCCTGGGAATATTGACAGTGTTGCCATTATGTTTTCTCTTCAATAATGTTTAGGCAATTATTTTGACCTATTATTGAAAATTCTATTTATTTTATAAATAACAAAAATTAGTAGAAAAGATTAAATTGCTGATACAATTGCTGATACAATTGATTAAATTGCTGATACAAAATTAGTATAAAGATTAAATTGCTGATACAAATAAAAACACTATTTCTACAAATGTAATAAAATTGCAAACAAAGGAAGAAATGAGGAAATTTTTAAGGTCAGGCATCCACTAGAATTTAAGTAGTTGATAATGTATTACTGCAAATAAAAGAACAAAAGCTTTCTGTGAATAACTGTTGAAAACAGATTATCTTAAAGAAGTATAGTTATGGGTTTTATACATTTTTTTTAGCTATGGGGAATGAGAAATTCCCTATTGTAAATCCTCTGCTGGGAAAAAAAGTTAGCATATTTTCACTTGTAAAGGAAACAGATGCATATTAGCCAGAAGCATGTTTTTACTGTCTACATTTGAAGCTTAAATATGATGAAATAAGCTGTGGATAGATACCAAGCTGACAAGGAGTGAAATGTGCTGGATTGTTCTTTTGTCAAGTTGTTTACATTGGGGGCAACATCTCCCAGATCCCCTAATTCCATATGGTTTCAGCTCAGAGTTGGCTAAAAGTGAAGTTGCATAAGATTTGAGAGGTGGAAATGAAACAATAGCCATTACACTCTGGATATCAACACTGGTTAGAAGCAAGTTGCCATGGTCCATGTGGTTGGTTCCAGTGTGTCATCTTTCCTACTCAGCAGCCAGCTTCCTTCCTATTGGCCATAGTAACAAATAGTGACCCCAAGCCTATCTATCAACACCACTCAGATATGAACTCAGAAAAGTAATAGCCACAAAGAGTAAATAACTTCCCATAGACTTCTACAGAGAAGCAGGTGTAGGTGATCTGATTAAAAGTGTGGTTGTGGGGGCACCTTTGCAGCTCAGTCAGTTAGGCGTCCAACTTCAGCTCAGGTCATGATCTCGCTGTTCATGAGTTTGAGCCCCGCATTAGGCTCTGTGCTGACAGCTCGGAGCCTGGAGCCTACTTCAGATTCTGTGTGTCCCTCTTTCTCTGCCCTTCCCATGCTTGTGCTATGTCTCTCTCTCTCTCTCTCTCTCTCTCTCTCTCTCTCTCTCTCTCTCTCTCAAAAATAAATATTAAAAAGAAAAAAAAGTGTGGTTGAGGTCCAGCCAGAGCCAACATCAACTGCCAGCCATGTGAGTGGCCATCTTGAATGTTCAGATGACTGCACTCATAAGAAAACATGAGCAAGAAGCACCCCACTCAACCCACAAAGACAGATATTAATAACAAATGTTTTAAGCCAATACATTTGAGGGTGGTTAGCAATAGATAACTCGAGTGTTGACAAAAAAGAAGGAAATGCCTTAAACAGTGCAACATGGAGGTGACAGTTGTCATTCTTTCTTCTCAGAAGAAACAGTAGAGATAAATTACCATGGACCCAGAGGCCAAAGATTTAGAATTAAGTTTATTTTTAATTTAGTTTCTTGTAAGTGAGAATTAAAATACAAATCTGAACACTATCCAAAGCACATTTCTTTTTAGATTATGAATCTCTGCCAACAGATACAGAATTCTAAGACACTATTCACAGAGAAGTATCGAGTGAAAAGGGAATACAAGGGACTTTTCTGCAATAATCCTTATGGATTAAACTACTATTTAACCAACTGATTTTGCAAAACACCAAACGCCAGTATGTAATCTTGGGCAATGATTAACATATATTTCTTAAATACAGTGAAAAGTAAAAAGTAAATTATTTTAATTTATGGATTGTGAATTATAAATTCTGAAAAACAATGTTCAGCTTGTCTTTCTTCTTTTTTCCCCAACTTTATTGAGGTATAACTAAATACAAATGCTGAACATAATTAAGTTTGGTGAGTTTGGTTTCTTATGTTTTCTGAGAGCAAAACTAACCTATGTTACACTTTTCAGAGAAAAAGTGAAGGTGACAGAATGGATGTTATACCACTGGTATTCTGTATACAATTATGGGAAAAAAGATCTCTCTTTTTTTTTTTTTTTTTTTTTTTTTACTGTGGTACAGAAATAGAGAAAAATAGAGACAGGGCTAGATGGCGGAGGGAGGCAGGAATAAATACAGTCTGAGAGATATTTATAATGTAAATAAAGGATGTCCTTTGTGTTTACATAATCTGGTTAATGATTTGGTTAAATGGAAAAATCATGACCCAAACAGTGAAGCTGTGTGGTTTCAGTTTCAAAGACTCATTCTGGGACGGAATAGCAGGAGTTATTAGCTCTGCACTCATGTCTTATGGGGAAGACCAGAACCAATAAAGCCATCAAACCTAAAAAGCATTCTTAAGAGAAAAGAGAGAGAGAGAGAGAGAGAGAGAGAGAGAGAGAGAGAGAGAGAGAGAGAGAGAGAGATTTTAAAGCTCAGGTTCTCTTGCAGTTTTTTTGTCCTTATGAAGTTAGGTATACTATACAAATTAAAATTTTAAAACAGGTACGATTAAATTCTACAAGCCATTATAGCCAAACTAAATCCTTTTCTAACACTAAAGTAAGAAAAGGTAATTATACATTCCTTAAGACATTAACCTCAAAATTTTATTGAGCTGGGGAGAGTTCCACCAAGACCTTTTCAAAACCTATGTCAAAAGAAAGATTAAGAGCTTCTACACTATTTCTCTCTTAATATTTGGGGAAATTTTTCATTTATCCCTAAGAAATGGGGTTATACCTTTGCTATCATATATCCATAAAAAGACATCAGACAGAAGAAAAAAATGTTTACTTCCCCCACACCACCAGGCTAATTGTATACACATTAATAGGTTGTGAGTCAGGGTGAGCTGACTCCATATTCTTACCCTTTGTTTGCTAGCTCATCATTCCCAAACCCAAAAAAAACTGAGAATCATAGGTATTCCCGCCCTGACATCCTAAAGAAAACAATTCTGTGTAAGTTCTAAAGGTGTATGAAAGATACAATTAGTAAAAAATTGGTCTTCCTCCTATTATTTCCTGTGGGAAAAAGGAAGGGCAAATTTTTCCACAATCTTCATGTTATTTCAAAATATTCAGTACTGAAAAGAACCTTGCCATTTGAGAAAACTGAAGCACAATTATACACCAAAAAAAGAAAAAAAGATTTTTAATGCAAAATCGCCTACCACATTGAAAGTAAAGTGATGCTTTACAGCTAACCCCCAATGACTCCCTGTGTCATTGTTTGTTAGACTTTATTTACCAGAATGTTGTTTGAACTACTACATTCTACAGGAGATACAACAAAAGACCTTTTGTTGACACTGACCTTGACAACAACCCATCTCTTTCTTCTCCCTCACTTCCAATCTTCTAGGTTAATAGTGTAATACGAGATTTTTTTTTACATGAAGTTAAAAGAAAAACTATTTCCCAAAGGCTTCGTCATTTTTCCATTTGTCATTAGCATGATTCCAAGAAGCATATGACAGAAAATGGAAGAGTTGTCCAGGAAGTTTGGATGATTAAACGATGGGATAATTTGCTGAGAGGCCCTAGGATACCACCAAGGACTTCTCAAGCATAAATCCCCCTAACAATAGTCTCCATCAGAAAATCTATCTCTAGACTGAGAAAAGTTAGTTCTCATTTGGATTAAGGACCCAATGGAATATTTGAAACCACACAGTTAAGCCAATTTAATTGGGATTAGAGGTTTAGGGGGCAAACAAAGAGGTCTGTGGGATTTAACTGGGCAAACTATGTCTTTGTCTCAACTATATTATATGCTATATTCTAGCATATGACAGTGTATTGTCTCTACCTATCTATCCATCCACCCATCTATTTACCTCTCTACCTATCAATCTATCAATCTACCAGTTCATCACCTATCTATCATCTAATGAAGCCAAATAAGGTAAATAAGCCAGAAAAGTCCTCCTTCTTGAGAGGAGACAACTGTATCCACAGAAGGCCAAACAGCCAGCAAGTTGGGGCCCTGGGAAAAGGAGGCAAGAACAAGGCCAATTATACTTCCAGGCCTTGTGCTAAAGAGTCCAAAGGAGTCTTCTAAGCTCATTTGAGTCAGACCCCCTGTACTTATGTGGGGCAAAGCAAACAACACAGAGGAGGCTTTTCGTGAAATATACTCACACCCTTGCAGCACCTAATGTAGCAGTGAGTGACTGGTCAGTCTTCAAGGATTTCAAGATACCTATCTTGACCGCACATTAGCACAACTAACAAAGGACAGCTTATGCATTTTATTTCCAAATAGCTTAGACAGCAGCGGTCCCATATCCCAAATAAACTAGATCACCAAATGTCTTCAGTTTGAGAAAAGTTCATGTCATTTCAGTATGTTAAAGTAAAGCTTGTTTGATACAAAAACAAACAAACACAAACAAAACCTTTTGTCAGCCTGATTTGAGAAAAGTTAAGAGTGGAAGCAAACGTAAAAAAAGAAAACATTTTAAAAACTGACAAGCACCTCAACGTCACAACTGCCCGTGCTCAAAACCACAAGCTTCGTCACGCACGTAGGCCCCAGATGTCTCCACGTCAGGTGCCTTTGGCTCCCTGTCCCACCATCTACAATTTTTCTTTATTTTTCACCCACTCTTTCTTTTTCTTTTTTCTGTCTTAACGTCAGGTCTCAGAACCACGGCGATGCATCTCACCAAGCATCAGCTGGTCCCTCCAGAGCATATGAGATATCTCCATATTAAAGCCACAGCCCACTTCTTTCCACGCTCTGGTGCCTCAACTTGGTAATTGTGTAGTTAAAGATCTTCTCTCACTCTAGGAAATTTGAAGATGAGAACCACCTTTCCTTCAACTTCATTCCTACCATCTACCTTCTAACCAGAATTACAGTAGGTAGTAACCAAAAGTGTGTTGAGTTTTTAAATAAAACTCAAGAAAAAAAAATCTTCTTGAGAACAAATAAATCATTGTAGCTCAATTTATATGATGAAATAAAACTTTATAATTTGCTTTATTATTTAGGTTAAAAATTGGAATAAACATCAAAAGTGCGTGCTGATTCAATGGTAAGGATAAATAATATGTGGGCATGAATTTTCTTCTTCCAAATGAACCCAAGATAGCCTTTTCATCCTTTACATTGTGAAAAGACTGTGTGTTGATGGGATTGCTTATCATCTCTCCCAATTAAAAGTTACTTCAGAAAAAAAAAATCATATGCCCTTTTATGTGTGTGTACTTCTCAACACATAAAAGTCCCACATCTTAGACACCCTACCTTAATAAAAGAACTACAAAACACATCAATATCAATTCCATTCATTTTTAACAACCACTTTGGAAACTGTGGTGACTTTAAAACAATATTTAATGACCTAAAATGGCATCTAGCCCTTCACTATTTATGAGAATCTTGCCCTTGAATTCTAAAGAGTTAATATCAGCTAAATATAGTCTCCTGAACAGTTGATGACTCAGGAAAACCATCTATTTTATCTTCAGGATTTCTCATTACTGTGGATCATTTATGTAATCTCATTCCAGAATTACTCATTTCCATCTAAACCATAAAGCACATGCATACGTGCACATGCACACACACACGCAGACACACACACACACACACACACACACGCACACAGACACAAATCACACAGAAATAGGAGCTATTCTAAAATAAGACAGCTGAGATTCCTTGAAAATTCACATGAATTACTTGGCTTTAGTGCAATCCTTCATCTTTAAAACCATGTAAATTATCTCAATAAACCAAAGAAAAAGGACAAAAGTTATGATTTTTCTCTCCAATAAAATGTGAACTGCATGTAACTCTTCATTTATAGCCATGCTCATTGTGAGCAACTTTCCCGAGTTAGAGCTCAGAGAAATAGCACAGAGAACACATCAGCTCTCACCGCTGAACCATGACTCCCAAGCCACACAAACACCCTACTCAGCACACAGTGTACCTTTGGGGAAATTTCTACCAAGCCCATTTCATCACTTCCATAATTAGTTCAAGGAAGGTAAAAGAGCAAGCAGGCCTTTAAACAAATGGGTCAGCTTAGAAACATAGCTTTAAAGCCTCGGATTTTGAGTTTTCTTTTTAAAGAAAACTCTCAAGGCCTCTTTTGACGTTTTCGTCATCAAATAAATGATGGCAATTTCTCTTTATTATGCACTTTTAGGCTGACAGAGGTTCTCCAGATACATTTTTTGTCTCATCTGATTGACCTGTGGGCTATGCCCAAGCCCAGCAGGTATTGTAATATCTTCATTTACAGTGAGGCATCTGAATCTCAGGTATTTTAGTTGAGTTGTCAAAATCCGCCCTAGTATGGGTGTTCAAATCAGGACTGGAAATGGATGTCTGTCTCCAATCCGGGGCTTGGCAGAACTCATTCTTTCTATATAAACAAGTATATGTTTACTTGCTTCCACTATTAAATGGTATTTGGAAATAAGCCCCTCCCAGCACTAACTATGCCTTCAATGCCCACAGTTATTCATATTCGTCCCTAGGCACCTAATTTACTTTACAGAGTGGCTTGAGCCCAAGGGAGAGTCTGGGTCACTGATGTTTAGGGTAACTGTGCACTCCCTAGCCGTTGGTTTAATGTTTCCTATTTTATGACTCCAGGCCCAGTCCCACATCTCTGCTGGATTGCACTGTCCTGAAAAATGTTTATATGTATCCAGGGACTCCAGTAATGGGCCCATAAAAAATTCAATAAAGAAATGTTTTAATCAAAATACGCTGTCTGACATCACAGAGTCACCAGAATTCTCATTTAAAATTGGAGCGCATCGTTGAAAAACGTTGATTGCTGTTGTAACCTCACTGGTTTCTAAATGCATTCTGTTCATGCTCTGCTGTTGATGGAACTGGCTACTGATGTGTATCCTTAGAAGAACCTTTTTGTATAATGAATAAAGAATCTCAAAATATATGAAAGGGGCCTACCGTCTCTCCCAGCAATAGTGCCAAAGAAAGAAAAAAAGGGCAGCTGTCCCACTTCCTTTTGTTGGGTATAATGATCATGTGAACACCATAAAAGAAAAATATATCTTTAAGAGGAAAGAAATGTCTTTTTATTCCCCCTGAGCAACTGCACGTGCAAGTTTCTTAAAGCATCTTTTCTGTGCAAGCTGTAGGTCCTTTTCCAAGGTGAATAAAATCTCCACAAAATGCCTGCAAGGAGAGATGTTCCTGATGCTTCCCTTGGGCATTTGCTGAGCTAGCCAAAGTATGCACTCATGCTATAGATCACTTTGGCACTATTAAAGAATTACAGGGCATCACATGGTCTTGTAGGAATTAATCACTGCTTAACAGTATGTGCTCCTGTGTTTATGAAGTCATTTGGAATATCTGCATGTAACCAGTGGCTTGCTGAATGGAGTATCTGCAGGTAATGAACCATGGCATTGTGTTATGGTCGAGCTGGAGAATGTTCCAATTGGCAATTAATATGCTAACAGTGGCAATGTATTTATTTTAGGGAAACTCAGAATCATAATTTGAAACTTTTTACAAACCACACTGAGATCCTATCTATATCATGACAAAAAGCCTTCACAAAGGACTTCAAGGTGGGGCGGGACAAAATCAGAGATAAATACCCTCTATCATTTTATGGCAAGTGACTCTTTAAAGGCACAGCTCATATAGCCGTATGCCCGTATTTTCCTTCAGGGACCCCTCAGAAACATTAACTAAAGAGTATATAGTAAATTTCAGTTTCTAAGTATTTGCCATCAATAAAACAGAACTGTGGGTTATGGTCTTAGCAGACCATCTTTAGCAATATTTAACTGCCCTAAAGAAACTTCGGCAAAAACAAGAAAAGGAAATTAAATGAAATGAAGTGAAAAGAAAAGAAAAAAGAGAAGAGAAGTGGGGATAAACAACTTTATACTTTACATAAGCATGTAGGAGCTGTTTAGTGGTTAAGGGATACAGTGAGTATTAAGACCAAGTGAGGAAGTCCCTTTCTGGATTTCTCGAACGTTACACAATTTTTCACTTATAAATATTTATCTTCCTAGTGTGATTCAGATGATATACTCAAGCATCAATTAGCTTCCCAATAAAAGACAAGATGTAGAAATGTGAGGATTTATGTAAGGCTGTCAAGCTGTGTGCTGCTAATTCATCGCTAGTTCAAGTTGTTTACCATTATTGTACCTCATTTTTAAAATGCTGAAGAAGGTTTTAAATAGATGCTTTTGGAATTTATATGTAACAAGTACCCTAGAGTGAGTGTACTCCAATTTTACTAGAATTCTGGTATAAGCAGTAATCAAATTGTTAAGAATTTTATATAGCTGAGGCAATGATCATCACTCTCATTTCATGTTTTAAATTTGTACCAAGAAATGTGGGAAATAGAAAAGAAATAATTCGTGTTCCTTTCTCCACTCTGACACTTCCATGAATTATCACATTTCCAAATAATTAGGATACAATCTCATGTGTCCTATTTGATTAGCAATTGAAATCATCACCTTCAAATTATTCAGGATTCTTTTTTTTTCCTTTTCAGCCAAACTTTGATCATGCCAGATTAAAGAAATAAATCCAAAATCACCAGTGATAACAAAGATATGCTCCAGGTAGCTAGCAAATTTTCCTAATTCAGGATTTTAGTTTTTAGTTGGTAAACCTCCCAAGCAAGTCTCCCAGTCCCAAAATATTAGAATCCAAAAGTATCCATTCATACTTTTATTTACTGACTATTCTACCATCCTCTTAGTATGCACTGGTCATATAATAATATGAAGGTCTGAGGTTAATGCAGGGAAAGGCAAATAAGAAGGCTATACTGAACACTGACACATTGTTTTGTTAGCAAAATAAATGTCTAATTGGAGCCAGGGTTGTACTCCTCCTTAACCAGCTAGAAAGAGTGAGAGAAGGGATGTCTTTTAGGCAGTGAACGTTCAGGTCCATGACGCATTGAGAAAGGTGTGACTTGACTTATCCAGGCCTTCTTGTGAACTTTATACCCATAAGATGTAGAATCCTTTAAAAATGACTACATATCCATTAAATCAAAGACGAGAATACCTAGTCTTTACCACTCACTTTGAATCAAACCATATTTTGTTTCTCATTCTGTTTATATCTCCCAATGCTGTCTTTGCTATCCAGAGGTGGCCAATCAGTCAACCCTAAAACTTCTTCTTTGGAAACAAATTCAGGTGAGAAATGATTTCCCTGTGCTATGGAGATCTACCTCTTGCCAAGAACTTTTGCTGTAAATCAAGGAAGCAACTTCCCATGTGATCGTTTCATGCTTCACCTCTACCAAATTTTCTGTGCTCTCTGAACCCTAATTTGGAATTGAAATTCCACTTTGTTGTATCATGGGGGGTGAGGGAGTATGTCTGGAAATGCTTTTGTGTTTAAAGGTGAGTCCCCCCCCAAGTTGCCCGATGTTTCGGTCATGGGCTTGTGAAGAAAATGGAAAAGCAACCCGAATGGCTTGGCTGCCACCACACAAGTCAGAGCCACTTTCATCCCCTGCCTTCCGGCCTTAGTTTGCTCTAATGTAATCTCGTCTGCTGAAGCAAGAGGTGTGACCACTGTGTTATTATCTGCATTTCAGCTCTACACTCCACTGGCCTAAGAGCACAGGGGTTTTCACTCTCCAGCGTACCTCTCAATCTGATTATGCCACACTATGAAAGTGAGCTCTGGCCTCTCTACCTGCCCCTTCTGCCTCATCGGCCTATATCCTGAATGTTCCAGCAACCTCTACTAATGCCACTGTTATGCCACATTTCTCTGCAACGCAAGGGTAAATAAAAGTTACATGCCTATCAGAAAATCAAGAGTTTCAAAGTAAATAGAAGTTCTCTCATCATCTCTAATTGTCACTTGCTGTGGATGTCAAACTGACAGAGTAGCAGAATCTAATTTCCTTGTTTGATTCACCATGAAATTAAACTGAACTGACAATTTTTATTTTCACCTGGCAAATTCGTCCGACACTATTTAAATCTAGCTAATCAAGTACAGTTATCTGCTGTGCACACTCATCTCCCCTACCACACCTCTGGTTTGCTGTATCTCACTTCCCGGACTCCCTCCAACAGCCGTGCATTGGATTACATTTACAGTTCTAGAAGGTGTAAAGGAATGCATGAACATAGTTAACCAAGGTGCCAGCAAATGTATCATGTCACAAAATTACTACTGAAAGATGAAAAAAAAAGAAAAGGAAAAGAAATAAAAGTAAAAAACAAAACTCCCAGACTGCAACCCAATTCAGAAACCCAACCAGTCAGAGGGTTTAGCAAGGCCTGTGTTCAATGGAATAGAAAATATAATTCTGAAGTTAACTGACTTTTAGGAAAAAAACAACAAAAAAACATCCCAAAAGTAAAACAAAAGCCTCCGTAAGAAATACACATCATCGTTCCAAAATAGTATTATGGTAGGAAGTGTGGGGTGTGTATTTGTCCGATGAAATGAGGCTATCTGGAGCAGGGGCCACTGATAGATGTGCTATATAATTTGAGCTTTCGAAGATAAGGATGATTCCACATCCTGGAGTCATTACACAATGTCCCAGTTCAAGGATCTATGATTATTGTAGGGCACCAAAAATGTCTAAGTTTTGCCACTTACCACTGGCAATTACCAGCAACCCTCAAAGGGCAGCTTCGAGGATCATCAGTGAAGGACAGAATGGACTTACTCAGTAGACAGATCAATTAAATGGGTTTCTTGATGCACAGGGAGGAGCATGTTAGCTGTACCCAATTCTAGCCGATATATCATGTCTTCATGCCTAAACATCTCTTCAGTTCCAGGCTAGTTTCTGGGTTTTTACAGTGATTTATCACAGACAATGTCTGACCTTTCTTTGCGCCAAATCTGAGGTGAAGCTCCACGGGTTTAATATCAGTCCCAAGGCATTTTCAAAGATGAACTGAGACTGTAGGTTGATTCCACATTTGAGATACAAGCTAAAATATCGCTACATGTTTAATGATTATGAACCGTGTTAGAATCTGAGTAAATGTGTGGTTCAACCCTTAGAAAAATGCATAAAAATCAGCATGCAATTCCAGAGGGGATTCCTGGACTCCTTGAAGCCCTGACATTAACTGAACATAATCACAGCTACAATTTTTGAGCATTTTCTGTATGCTGTACATTGTGCTAACACCTTAGAGATATCCTCATACCATCTGGCCTGGCCTCTTCAGCCCTGCTGGGAAAAATCATTGCACTAAAAAACGCTAGGCCACTCACTCTTGAGGAAGTCACATGTAATTGCTCTTGTGACAAGTTTCTCAAGTACAAATAAGTACCTGCAAGGTAGGAGTGGCTGCCATTGTAACTTTAATTTAGGGCTTCTATCTTAAATTACCGACTGTTTTCACTTCTCCCAGCATCTTAATATATATAACGTATTTCTCTTTATAGAAAGTCAAATAGGCCTGTTCACTGAATCTCACTAACAGCTGCTCTGGAGAAAGACTAGCTGAGTCTGTATTTCCCCACAAGGTTTCCCAAAATGACTTTGGCAGCTATCATGTAACTTGGGGTTTTTTTAACCCACGCCCCATATATTCCTTAAGCCATTTTTTTCCCAACAAGAAGTGCAAAAACTTCAGTTTATTTGTATAGTTTTAATCCTTAGAACCGTGAAAGAAGTCATTATTATCCCCCATTTGATATAATGAGAAGCCAAGACCCAGAGAAGCTGAATAACTTGCTCTTGTCCACCCAGATCATGAGTAGTAAAGCGAGATTTAAAACACAGTCCAGTCTGATTTTAAAGCCCAGGTTCTGAGTTGCTGTGCTCTATTGCCTTAAACTCCAGGATAAGAACCTCTGCTCAACAACACTGGTGTATTAAAAAATTGATGAGACATTATCTGTAACTAGAATAGAAGAAGGAGTAGGAAGGTGACCTTCATCATCATAAAGCAGCTAGGTTATTTAAGCTTAAGAAATAAGTTTAGACATTTCACTGCACAAATCCCATCCCGTCTATTGCCAAGAGTACCTTCCACAAATCTCTACCCAGTCAGCCAGCACCATTTATTGGAAGACTCTGTGATTACCTATGGACATACCCAATAGAAAGCACAAGCCTAAGGAGAATCTGAGTCCTGAAGTCTTAAATCTATATTTTTGTAAATATCCATGCTATTTTTTGGATAAATATGAATGATAAAAATACTTCCTCTTAGCAAACAGGACATAACGGGCTTCATGGAAACCTAGCGATCTAACCTTAAGGAGCACGTTTAGGATACATTCAAGAATTGGCACGGAATACAAATGGGTTAAATGTGGAAAATAGTATAGGAGCAAGTGCTAAAGGCAGAGGAGAAGGGCTGGAGTGCATATGACAGAGAACCTAGAGAAAGCTCACACCTGCAAAAGCAGAAGAGGAGGAGTTATTAGGATGAAAGTGAGGAACCAAAGCAAAATAAGGGGATTTGGAAAAGAATAAAGGAAGAGAGAGAAAGTAAAAAAAGAAAAAGCCCAGGGCCTCTTGATGTTCCATTCTCACTGGGCACTGTGGATTTTAGGTGGGGAAATGGAGAAGCAAGAGCAGGGCTTTGACAGAACACTTCCCTGCAAAGCGACTGTTCCCAGGGAGAAACAAGTAGCTGCTTGACCACTGAGGCGGGTGCAGGTAGGGAGTGAGCTCAAGGATGCTCCTCCTCAAATACCTGCTTGCAAAGTCGTGAATATTACTTTCTAATCCACATATGGATGCTGGACTTGGAATTCTAGAAAGGACTCCACAACAAGGATTCAGAAGAAAACAGAAATAACTGTTTTTTTTTTCTTTAGGTGATACTGGTACCCAAGTATTCTTTCCATTTTTTGTCTACTTTTACAAAGTAAAACATTATGAAAAGACATATTGTGCAATATACATAAGTGCAATATACTTAGCATTTTAGTGAAAGCAGTTAAATTCAGGCAAGGCCCAGGGAGTGAAATGTGAAATCAAATGGCTGAGGGGGACAGGAATTGGATCATCTACTATGTGTTTTAAGAGCAAATAGGAGCTTCAACTGGCAAAAGGCTCAACACAACATTGCTTCCAGTGCAAACTATACGGTGACCAGAGAGTGTTTCATATCAGGCTTCAATATACAGAATAATAGTTCAAGTTGGAAAAGGATTCAAGGGAGTAGAAGAGATGCTCACAGGGACAAAGTTAAATGAAGAAACCAAGGAAATGTGTACTTTTAGGAATTGGGGAAAAAAGAGCAGAACAAATACAGTAAGATTGAGCTCCAAAGGTAAGGCAGAGTCATGGAATAAAGGAGGTAAATAGAAGGTGCAAACCAGGGCCATTGAAAGTACCAGAACCTAATGAGATAAGTAGCTTGTGCCAGAATGTAAATCAACATACTGTTTCCTTTCTTTGTTTCTTGGAGAAAATTTTGCTATTACTGCTACTACTACTATTTAAATAATAATAATATTAGGCAAAGAGCCAAACTAAACAGTGGGTTTGGCGATACAATTAATTTACTTTCTGTTGAAAGCTCCTTATCTCCTTGTGGACTGGTAACCAAATGAGCAGTTATGGGGACCAAATGTTGAATAGGACTAGTTCAAACTTCAAAAGAGAAGAGATTGTCAACAGAAGTCTGAAAGGGCCAGCAGAGTGCCAAGTTAAGGGCAAACAACATCAACACGCAGGACAGGAGAGAAGACGTGGCTTCCACTGAATGTCACAAAGGAAGTAAAGGCATTAAGAGAAAGGGTCAGAGAAAGGACACTTAAGGAGAGACAGCAGAGGGACAACAGCTCTCTGTTCATGAGGGAGCATGCAGAAGGAAGAGGAACAGAGGATGTCATTGCCGAGAGAGAGGGTAGGGTCCCTGGGCCTTCGGATACTGTCCCAAGTAGCTAGCACAGACTACAAAGTGGTTTCTCACCTTCAGAGTGAGCTGGAAAAGGAAACTGGAGGACTAATGAAAAGGCTACCAAATATTTTTGGAGTAATCATTATTCTAAATACCAATTTTAAAACGGTTGGTTAATATAATTTATACTTAAAAAGCATACTAAAGACTTTTATCATTGACGAAGTACAGCTTTCATTAGTTAAGGAATACCTAACCGTCTGAAAATGATTCTTGGTACACATAATGATAACTGATTATATTTATTTGCTAGGGCTGCCATAACAAAGTACTACGCTCTTGGTGCCTTCACAATAGAAACTTATTGTCTCACAGCTCTAGAGGGTAGATCAACATGTTGGGAGGGTTGGTTTCTTCTGAGACCACTCTCCTTGTCTTGTAAATAACTGTCTTCTCCCTGTCGTCACATGATGTGTATCAATGTCCTAACCTCTTTTTTAATTTTTTTTAATGTTTATTTCTTTTTGAGAGAGGGAGAGAGAGAGAGAGAGAGAGAAAGTGGGGGAGTGGGGGAGAGAGAGAGAGACACAGAATCCGAAGCAGGCTCCAGGCTCTGAGCGGTCAGCACAGAGCCAGATGTGGTGCTCAAACCCACCAACCGTGAAATCATGACCTGAGCCGAAGTCGGATGCCTAACCGACTGAGCCACCCAGGTGCCCCAACCTTCTCTTCTTATAAGGAGAACAGTCACATCGGATTAGGGCTCATCAAATAATCTCATTTTAATTTAATGACTGCTGTAAAGACCTTTCTCCAAGTACAGTCCTTTTCTGAGTACTGGGTATTAGGGCTTCAATATATGAATTTGGGGATCACAGCCCATAACACTGATAAAGTTCCAACCCATAGTGAAACACCGTGAGCACACTGTGTCATGTGCAACCATGCTCCCTACATAGAGACTAACATAGCACATTCCAGACAGAGTTGGGGAAAGAGAGAGGGGATTCATATTGGTTGGGTGGATGGTTTTGAAACACTTCCCCGTTCTCTTACAAATTGTCCTTGGATCAACTGTCAATTTCACCTTTTCAACATTTCGTGTTGAAAATCAGTTTAGAATAGAGATCCACATATCCAAAGAGGAAAGTGGAATGGGGTGATGAGCAGGGGTCTAGGGTTATAAATGACATCGCTCAGGTCAAAACATCTGACACGGAATCAGATGGTACATTTCAGGGATTTGGGTTCTTGCTGCCTTTCTTAATCCATGGCAAAGTACTCTTTCAACATATGGCAATATCCCCTTCAAACAATCCAAGATGCATTTTGGGAAATTCAGAACTTGCAGTCTATAATTTAGACCTCTAGGCCATCAAAATCCAATGTGTTTGGCTTCGGTGAACCCAGATATTTGAAGGTTTTAGTGTCTTCCCTGTCTTCCTTTGGACTAGCATGCTCATCTTCTGGAGTCAATCTGGTCATGTTGTGGCTTTCCCCCTACCTTTGGGATATTTCCTCCCCATTCAATTAGTTCTCTTCTATGGGCAAAAATCAAGGTATCTAGGTATCTAGATATCCCAGCCATTGAAAGATGCCATTTCATTTGTAATAAGTAGAAGCAAGAACTTAAAGTGATCAGCTTGAATGAGAGCCATCAGAATTGGAATACTTCTGCAAGGCTGGTGTGCAGGATTTTATTTTACTCCATTCCCTTTAGAGGGAACATCCCAACCTGCTCTGGTTCTTTGCTCATTAACAGCATAAATCATGCAAAATGTTAAAAGTCACTGTTGCAATGGTATTTGATAGAGAATTTAAATTAGACCACAGAGAAAAATGATGGTACAGCTCTGAGGCTGTATGATTCATTTCTTCGTACCAAACCAGAAGTTGAAAATGCAATGCAATTTTATAATGAACAGAAGTATTGCCTCTGGCCCTCATACAACTCCAAAAATAGTTAGAACAAGGCTGACCAAAAATCAGAAGGTCTTATATATATGTATGTATGTATGCATATATAAATACACACACACGGACACACACACACAAAGATATATATATATATATATATATATATATATATATATATATATATATATATATATATATATACATATATATATATATATATATATATATATCCCTCTCTCCCTCCCTCTCTTTTCATCTTTGAATATCATTTTTTCTGCCTCTCCCTTTCTTTCTTTCTTTCTTTCTTTCTTTCTTTCTTTCTTTCTTTCTTTCTTTCTTTATTACTCTGTCTTGTTTCTCTATCTATGCCTCCTTCTCCATGTCTCTCTTTGTCTCTGTCTCCAACCTATTCATTCTCTTACTCTCTTGCTGTCTCTCAGCCTGTATGCCTCTGTGTCTCTGTCTTTCTTTATTCCTGCCTGTCTTGTTTTCTTAGCCAAGTATCTAAGTCTCTTTTACTATGTGAATCTTGCTCTGTTCCCATAAATGATTCTCTCTCTTTCCCTCTCCCTCTCTCCCCCTCCTCTCTCTCTCTCTCTCTCTCTCTCTCTCTCTCTCTCTCTCTCTCAATCTCTCTCATGTTTAGAGAAATTCCATTTTGATATATTCCTTTTCTATAGAAAAGCTATTTCTCATGATGCTTGCAACCCCCCCCCACCCTCCCCCCTTGTGGAGACAAAGATGAGAGCTCTTCTGCTCTCGCCAAAGCTGTGCATGTATTTCATGGACCATCCAGCAGAGGAAGTGCCAACCAGTACTTTCTATAACTCTTCACCCTGCAAGCTAAATGCATGCCCTTCTTTGAGACTCAGCTTAGCTCAATGTGAAACCTGCCAGGAGGGTCTCAGGTCTTCACCATAGCCCATTTGCCCAGAGCTGTACTGTGGAAGCCGTCCCCTGGCTTTGCTATTTTTGCCATTCTAAGCGACTTCTGGGTTATTTAACATAAATCCCCACATGGTATTTCAGTTTTATGCTTCAGTTCTAAACCTCATGATAGAACTCTAAAGGATGAATAGCTTGTCGGGCTTCAAGAAGAGAGATTATGAAAAGAATGTAGATTTACACTTTTGAACAGTGTAAGGGGCTTGCCATGAGAGAGAAGCAAGTAGGGGCCAGAAAAGCAAGGAAGAATCAATCGCTCTAGGCAGGTGTGCGCATTAGTTCAGAAAAGGTGTATTTTGTACTTTATGTACCGCTAATTCCACACTTGTTGGTAAAACTAAAACAGCACTGTTATCACGTTACTGTATAATTATTATTGTTTCCTAAGAAGTTACTATGTAGTTACTACATTATTACGGAAAAATAAAACATGTTATTTCATGGTAACCATGCAATTAGCTCATGTCACTACCAAATGTACACTTGCTGAACCAACAAAGAAATAAAATGTTCCATTTTTTTCCTCCGTGCTCATGAGTCATAATATTGTCCCTCTTTTAGAAATGACATAATGAATCAATGTACTAACATCAGAATATGCAGATTATGCTTTTTTCCTCGTCATTTTTTTTTCCTCTGGTGAGCAAATGAATACCTTGGAAACTGCAGATGTAAAATAGCACACCAGATAGGCAGGCCAGCAAATGTATTCTATCAAGCAAATCTACTGCATTTAATGAGTGAGGAACAATGAGTCCTTGTTGGCTGTGGTTGGAAGGGGGTACCTTGGCAAGCCAAGAGCCTTGGTGGCTAAAAGGAATGAGAGGAGAATTAAATGCATTTCATTCTGTGTTGCTTGCAGGCTGAAAGCATAGCGAACAAAAACTGGTACCATGTATGTGTACATTCACAGAAGAATTTCAGTGTCTGCTGCACATACTGAGAAGGAAAAATCCAGCGTCTCAATATTTAAATCAGTTCTATATAAAGCAGACCACTTGGTAAAAGTTTGAATTCACTATCAGAAGTTGGTTCTTGTAGTACAAAAGAGAGTTAGTTTTAGGGAAAAAAAAGAAAAAAAGGAGTACACAGTATTCTTTGTCAATGCCAGCATGTCTTTCTACTTAAAGCCCTGTATACAATCATCTTTCTATGAAGCTAATTGCAAGCTGCTTAAAATAATGAGAACCGGTCTGTTTATCGTAACTAATTGATTTCCAATACTTCAAAATTAATTGGGCAGAACAGGTCATCCCAAGCTTTCTTTGAGGCATGTTTTAATAGGCTCTGAATTTAAGGAATTAATGGATAGATTAGTATAATTTATTTTCACATTTGTTATTTTTCTAGAAACAGCTTTAAAATTCTCCTGGGAAGACACCCTATTCTTGCTCCCTTTCTCAACCCTTTCCCTGTTTCCGCACAACACTGAACTCACCTCGCCTTTATTTCTAGCCAGAAAATGCCTCAGCTCCTTAATTGTTTTGAATTTAAATTCTAATGATGAGAATTAAGAGTCCCAGAGATCATCTGAACTCACTAAAGTCTTCGAATTATACGAGACACCCTCTGTGATTAACAAAAACATACCCAGGGAGAAAACTGCCTTTGTCCTTTTCACATACCAGTACTTATATTTATATGTAGATTCCATAATTCATAGCTCACACGTCATTTCTGGAGAACGTAGGTTGAATTCAACACCAGTTTCCAGTCTTCCTATTAGCACATACTTTTAAAGACTGTTCAAAAGTTGGAAGGCAAGTACGACTTCCATCAATGAGGAAGTTACTTAAATTCCTGGTGATCTGATTCTATGACTGTCAGTCATGAAAATATGTATGCAGCCTTTTATTTTTATTATTTGTTTTCTAGATACGGGTCTCACCATGCTGTTCAGGCTGGAGTGCAGTGGCTGTTCACAGGCACGAACCCACTGCTGATCTGCACAGGAGTTTTGACCTGTTCCGTTTCCAACCTGGGTCAGTTCACCCCCTTCTCAGACAACCTTGTGGCGCCCCCACTCCCTGGAGGTCACCATACTGACACGGAACTTAGTGTGGACACCTGATCAGCACAGCTCACTGCAGTCCGGAACTCCTGAGTAGCTGGGACTACAAGCCCTTGTCACCTTTATGTATCCTTTTACAGGCAAGACGATCAAGCACCTATGATCTTCTTTATTCCAGAAATGTCACAGAGATTGAGATTCCTTAAAGGCAAGGCAGATAGAACCAAACCCAAGTTTACATGTGATGAAAACAGGCTACTGTGCCTTTCTCATCTATCCCCTCCCCCACCCTTTGCTGGCCCCAAACTTGCAGGCTTTTACCACAGACAAAACATAACCATTCAGTTGAGCATCGCCCCCAAAGTCTTTGTTTGCTGTTAAATATTAAGAAGAAGTGTCATTTTTTTCAAAATGAGAAGCATGGTATGGTAGGCAGGATTCTAAAATAGCCTGCAAGAGTTTGCACCTCCCTGGTGTACCTACCCTGTGTGTCCCTAAGACTGTGAGTGGGATGGATTTTACCCCACAATTAGTTATGTTAAAATAAGAGGAATATTCGGGAGGTCTGACCCAATCACATGGGCCCTTTGTAAGAGAAGACTCTTCTCTAGCTGGTTACAGGGAACGAGGTCAGGGAGATGTGCTTGCACTGGCCTAGAAGAAAGCCAACATCCATGTGTAAATGGTACCCATGGGGACCACATGGGAAGGCACTACAGACGGTCTCTGGCAGCTGAGAGTTGTCCCCAGCCAACAACCGGAAGAAAAATGGGTACATAGAGTCCCACAGCTACAAGGAAATGAATTCTGCCTATAAATAGGGAATTTGGAAGAAGACTCCAAGTGCAGATGAAAACTAAGACCTGGCCGATACCTTAATTGTAGCCTGGTGAGATGCTGAGCAGGGAATCCAGTCATACCATGACAGGCACTTGACCTACAAAAAATGTGAGACAACAAATCACTGTTGTTTCAAGCCACTAACTGTGCATTAATTTGTTATGCAGCACTAGAAAAATAATACAACTGGAGAGAGAGTGTGTGGGCCTTGAATCTATAAGACTTTGTCACTCTTGTACTTTTCAGCCCAGACATTTTGGAGATACGCTGTTGAAGCTTTGGCACCATATTAGTTTTTCTGTGGCAAAGCTTTAGATGCAGAAATCAACATTAACTGGACATATCTAGTATTTAAAGACTCTGTGGCAAAGAAAGAGTTTTTTAAGAGAATCAGAGTTTCCCCCAGAGTGCCCATATGTTCTGTCCACCTAAGTTCTTCCATGAAAGGATGCTGTTTCCACTCAAATCATCAAGTTTCCTATTTAGAAAGGTCCGATTTCTTATTTAGAAAGGCACTTCAAGGATCCTATTGCCATGCTCCCGTTTTGTTGGAAGTCCACTAGACTGAGGGTGTAAATGATTGCATTCTCTGGAATGGTATGATTCACAGATAATGGGAGGGAGAGGAAAAAAATGCTTTGCATCAGCCCACATCACATTTATGAAAGTCACAAAAAGGATAAGGTTTCAACTCACACAGTTGATGCTGCTTTGTTAAAAGGAATATCCCCAACAGATTCCCACATAGAGACCCCAGGAGGAAGCCTGACATCGTCAAACACGCAAAGGCGTGCGACACTGTGTTTTCATTTAATGAGAGGTACTGCAGATAAAGGCAGTACAGCCATCTTTGTGAAGCTGAACCCATGGATAGACTGTCATTTAAAAGTACAATTAAATTGCCTTAAAGGTAAGCCATATTACTGAATGTGAAGCATCCCAAATAGAGCTGTCAGCTAAGTGTTTATGTACGTTCAGCCCAGAAGGCTGCCTGTCATTTGTCATCAGGACATGCTTCATTGAAGAATTCGGGGATGGGGGGAAGCTTGTTGCTTTACTCTGGTCTATTTGTTTTTCACAGAGCTAAATATCGGATCCTTTCATAAATAATAATGTGTGTTGTGTTTTTTTGTATAGCAAAAGCATCTGCTTTTTTTTTTTTTTTCAACCTTTATTTATTTTTGGGACAGAGAGAGACAGAGCATGAACGGGGGAGGGGCAGAGAGAGAGGGAGACACAGAATCAGAAACAGGCTCCAGGCTCTGAGCCATCAGCCCAGAGCCCGACGCGGGGCTCGAACTCACAGACCGCGAGATCGTGACCTGGCTGAAGTCGGACGCTTAACCGACTGCGCCACCCAGGTGCCCCAAGCATCTGCTTTTTAATAACACCTTTATTGAATGTAGTTAAAACATCACAAAATTCACCCCTTTAAAGTGTAAAATTCAGTGGTGTTTAGTATATCCACAGAGTTCTGCAAGCATCACTACTGTCTAATTTTAGAGCATTTTCATCACCCCATAAAGAACCCCTGTACCCATTAGTAGCAACTCCCATTTCCTCCTCCCAGCCCCTGGCAACCTCTAATCTACTTTCTGTCCTAAAGGATTTGCCTATTCTGCACATTTCATATAAATAAAACCATAAAATATGCGGTCTTTTGTGTCTGATTTCTTTATAATATTTTCAAGTTTCATCTATGCCATAGCATAAATCAGTACCTCACTTCCTCTTAAGACCATGTAATGTCCCATTGTATGGACAAACCACCGTTTGTTTATCTGTTCAACAGTTGATGGACATTTGGGCTGTTTCCACTGTTTTGGTTATGCTAAATAATGCTGCTAGAAATATTCATGCACAAGCTTTTGTGTGGATCTGTTTTCATTTCTCTTGGGAATGGAATTGTTGGATCATATGGTAATTCCCACGTTTCACTTTTTGAGGAACTGCAAAACTGTTTTCCAAAGGAGTTGCACCATTTAAAAATCTGATCAACAATGTATAAGGTTTCCAATTTCTCCATCTACTTGCTAACATTTGTTATTATCTTATTTCTAGACTTCTTAGAGGGTATGAAGTATTATCTCATTATTGTTTTAATTCCTATTACCCTAATGACTAATGAGATTGAGCATCTTTGTATGTGCTTACTGGTTGTTTTTCTTCTTTGGATAAAAGTCTACACCAATACTTTGCCCATTTTTAAATTGGGTTATTTGTCTTTGTTGTTGAGTTGAGTGAGTTCTTATATGACAGAAGTCCTTCATCAGATACAACTGTTTGACTTGATTTGATTTGATTTGATTTGATTTGATTTACAACTGCTTTCTCCCATTTTATGGGTTGCCTTTTTATTCTCTTGATGCACAAGAATTTTTAATTTTGATGATGTACAACTTGTTTCTTTGCTGCCCGTGCTTTTGATGTCACATGTAAGATACCACTGACTATTCCAAGGTCATAAAGATTTCTGCCTATGTTTTTTTTTCTAACAACTTTATAGCTTTAGCTTTTATATTTAAGTCTATGATCCTTTTGAGTTAATTTTTACATATGATATGAAGCAGGGGTCCAATTTCAGTCTTTTACATGCGGATATCCACTTTTCCCAGCACCACTTGAAAAGACTATCCTTTACCATTGAATTGTCTTGGCACCCTTATCAAAAATCAGTTGAGCATAAATTTATGGGCTTATTTCTGGACTCTCGATTCTATCCCTTTGATGAATATGTATATCCTTATGCCAGTACCACACTGTCTTGATTGTAGTAAGTTTTGAATAGGGAAATGTGAGTCCTCTAAGTTTGTTCTTTTTCAAGATTGTTTTGGCTATTCTAGGTCCCTTACATTTCCATATGAATTTTGGGATCAACTTGTCAATTTTTGCAAAAACTGCAGCTGAGATTTAGATAAAGGTTGCATTAATTTGGGGAGTAAAGTCATCTTAACAGTATAAGTTCTCTGATGCATGGATACGAGAAGTCTTTCCATTTATTATGTCTCATTTAATGTCTTTCAGTGATGTTTTCCAGCTTTCAGTGTATAAGTCTTGCACTTATTCGTTAAGCTTATTCCTAAGTATTGTATTCTTTTATTGTTATTACAAATGGAATTATTTTATTAATTTTATTTTCTAGTTGTTCATTGCTAATAATTACAGTGTGTTTTTAGGATAATATAACTGGTGAATTCTAGAACACTACAGCCAGGTCAAAAACATTCTTCACAGCTATATAAGAGGTTGTGTTACACTTGCAAGAAATTTTGTGTCTTTCTATCTCTATTTCTCATATAAAATTCCCCCTGATTATTAACTAATAGGGATAGTTCCTATATAAAAATATAGCTATAGTATAGAAGCAATATACTCATTACACTATCTTATTCACTCAGGTAAAAACATTTACTGAAAAATTGCTTGAGACACATCAGTGAACAAACAAACCAGGCAAAGTCCATGCTCTTGGAATTCACCATTTTTATGTTCAGGAGTGGTCCAAAACTTGAAGAAGAATAAAAATAATTATTAAGGATTTTATTTTATCCTGGAGGAAATTTTAATCTGATTAAGACAATGAACAAAATAATAGACTGATGTGCTATGAACACAGTTGTATATACACATGTGCTGTTTGTTTATTAACTCATTTAATCATACTCACTAAAGAATTACAGCAATATGGGTGTCTTGGTGGCTCAATGGTTGAGGATATGACTCTTGATTTTGGTCTCA
This sequence comes from Felis catus, assembly GCF_018350175.1. Classification (NCBI taxonomy): domain Eukaryota; kingdom Metazoa; phylum Chordata; class Mammalia; order Carnivora; family Felidae; genus Felis; species Felis catus. Next base: position 22,382,465 of record NC_058380.1, read on the forward strand.
GGTCATGATCCCAGGGTCATGGGTTCAAGCCCCATGTTGGGCTCCACACTGACAGTGGAGCCTGTTTGGGATTCTCTCTCTCCCTCCCTTTGCCCTACTGCCCATCCCCTCTAAAATATATATATATATATATATATATATATATATATATATATATATATATATGATTTGGATAAGTATTGCAAAGTGGGGCTACATTATTAAGGGAAATTTTGGGAATAGGGAATATGTTCATTAGCTTGATTGTAGTGACAGTTTTATGAATGTATTAATATGTTAAAACTTATCAAATTAACACATGTTCAGTTCATAGTATGTCAATTATGACCTAATACAGCTATTAAACATAATGAAATTTTGTGTATTCACACAATACAGCATTAAACAGAAATGAAAATACACAACTATAACTCTATGTGGCAACATAGATAATTCTTAAAGCATTAAGCAAAAAGAAGCCAAGCAATAAAAAATACATAGTCTGATTCTATTTAATATGAAGCTTAAGAACAGGCAAAACTAATCCATAGCACTAAAAGTTGAAACAGTGGCAAATGCTGGGAAGAAAGGAAGAGGTAGAGATCGGGAAGGAGCATTCGGGGAGCCTCCCAGAAGATAAAAATGTTCTATTTCTTGGAGGCAGTGGCATTTACAGAGGCATTTAATTTGTAATAATTCATTGAGTTGGATTTTTATGTTGGCTTCACATACTTTAAGCATTATACTTAATTAAAAGTTTTGAAAAATATATAACACAAAAACATATAACCAAAAGCTATGGATGAGATTTGTTGAGACTATTTCAATAGAGTGACATGAATGCAATTCATATAATGAAGAGTGAAGCAATAGTCTATTGTAAACAGCAAATAGCAAATATAAGTAACCTTTTACAGAAGTTCCTGAAAAAAAGAGTAAAACATGGGATAGGAGTCAAGGACACAATAGAACTTTTTGAAAAAGCACTGGAGATACCAAGACTGTATGAAACCGTGGTTTAGAGCATGTACTGTAAGAATCAGACATTCTCCATTTCAAATCCTGGCTCTCTGTTTTACCAGCTAAGATTTGGGGAACTTATGTAACTCATTTTTCCTCAAATACAGGATGGGGATAATAACTTAATTCTCAAAACAGTTGTGAGGCTTAAATGAGACAGTATTTATGGCTCAGCATGAAACACAACATCTACTAAGCTCTTTAAAAATATCAGCAATTGATAATGATGAAAATTATTTGCAGTTAGAGAAAAAAATACCACTGAAAGGGATTATGGGAGCTTTGTAGAATTCAGGTTTGGTCCCCACCAGAAGGCTGCTACTGGGACACAGAAAAACCAGCACAGAGACTGTCATTCATGAAGGTCTGGGATGACAAAATAGAAGATTTCACTGGGTTTTACGTGTGGCTAGTTTCTCCTTCAAAAGTGCTAAGGGGCAGGAAGTCAAAGCACTAAACTGAAAATCTCTGGAGGGTAGATCTAAATATTCCTATTCTTCCTCATCCTCAAAGATCTAAGAGACAAAACCCCATCAGGCTCCCTGCTGAAGGCTCTGGATGTATGCACTGGGAATATGGGATTGAGTCTCACCACAACTGCATTTCCTTCCAGATCCAGCTTAATCCCTCACTGAATTAAGGCGATCAGCTTGCAATCTGTCTAATGGAGGAAAAGTGAATCTTCTCTGGTGAAAGAAAACTTTATATAGATTCTCTGTTCTTTCATAGACAATGTATAACATGTAACAAAAATGTTACTAGACATACAAAAATACATGACTATAGGATTAATAAACAAGAAAAAAATGGAATAGAAGCAGACCAAAAGATAATCCAAGTAAACTGTAAACTACAACAAACTAATCCAGATTAGCAGATAAGGATTTTAACGTAGCTATGACTAACACTTTCAAAAGAATGGAGAAAAAAATGGAAAAATAAATGAAGAGGTACAAATAATGAAGCTAATGAGAGGAAGTTGAAGATAAATTTTAAATGTATGAAAAAACAAGCAAAATGGAGGATAAATTGGGAGGTTCAACTCCACAACTAATAGAAATTCTAGCAAGACAATAAAAGAAGTTATATTTGAAGCTAAAAACTGAGAATTTTCCAATTTGAGGCTTTCAGGTCAATAGTCCACTCAGAGAATCAAGAAAAATGAATAAATAAAATTGTGCATCTAGATATATTGTATCATCAATGTGGCACATCAAAAGACAATCTTGAAAGCTACTTGAAAAAAGGTACATTTCCTATGAAGGATTGATAAACTAACAGCAATCTAATAGCAGTCATAGATGTCTGAAATCAATAGAGTAATTGCTTCCAAGTGCAGAGGGGGAAAAAATGATAGCTTAGAATTTTATACCAAAGTACACTTGTATTCATGAATGGAGTACAGTAAAGGAATTTTAAGATACACAGAGACAAAGAATTACCAAGCATAAACACAAATAAAAATATGTTGTTTTCATAGATACTTACAATATTGAAAACAATTACCATTTACTAGGTCACAAAGGAAGTTTGAATAAATTTCATAGAATGGATGTCATAGAAAAAAACATGTTCATCAATCATAAGGCAATTTAAATAAGAATAAATAACACATAGTTGAAAATACCCTCTACATTTTAGAACCAAAATGAATTCCTAAATCACATATAATTTTAAAGAGAAAACTACAGCAAAAATTCCTAAATGTTTGTAAAGCTTGCAGGATGCATCTGAAGCACAGCTAAGATGGAAAGGCCTGATGAATGAAAACATTTATTGAAAAAATTAGAGTTACAGTGAATGAATTGATTGCCCAACTCAGTAGGTTAGAAATTTGACTGAAAAATTCAACCCAATAATATTGAAATAATGAAAAAACTGAAATTAGAGCAGAGATTAGTAAAAACAGAAAGAAAAAAACAAATAACTCATATACCAAAAGCTACTCCTTCGAAAAACGTTTTAAACACAAAAAGCACAGACGTTCAGACACTAGTCTGATAAATACAACTAAATGAATTTTAAATTTCTCTGTTCCATAATAGTACCGTAAACAAGTACCATTGACTGAAACAAAATATTTTCAAGGTATAGAACTAATTATATATATGATTATAAATTACAAATGAACAACCGACACAATGGAAAAGAATATGAAAAGATATTTAATCTCACAAGTAATCTGGGAAATACAAATTAAAATAATTAAGAGCTACTGTTTCATTTATCAAAATAGCAAAAAAAACCTTAAATCTAATAAAACCATGGAGGCAGCAATCTTTATTCCTTCCTTGCTACATCTTCAGCACCTAGAACAGTGCCTAGCTCACAAGAGTCACTCAATAAATATTCCTTAAATGATTCAATAAATATTCAATATTGGTAAGCATGGGGAAAACAAATTTCTCTTTTACAAAAGTGGCCTACATGGGCGTCTGAGTGGCTCAGTAGGTTAAGCATCTGGTTTCAGTTCGGATCATGATCTCGTGGTCCATGAGTTTAAGACCTGCGTCAGGCTCCATGCTGACAGCTCAGAGCCTGGAGCCTGCTTCAGACTCTGTGTCTCCCTCTTTCTCTGTCCTTCTCCTGCTTGCTCTCTCTCTCTCTCAAAACAAACAAACAAACAAACAAACAAACAAACAAACAAACAAAAATGGCCTACAAACTAATGCAATTACACCATTGAATGATGAAGCTGGAAGGTGTGTGTGCCACTCAACCTACCTCATCCACTTCTAGTTACACACCCTGGAGGTATTCTTACACAAATGCTGAAGAATATAGTCACTGCAACATTGTTTCTAATGAATATTTGAAATAAAAACTCTTAATTCCCTGGGGGCCTGGTTGGCTCAGTTGGTAGAGCATGTGACTTTTGATCTCAGGGTTGTAAATTTGAGCCTCACATTGGGTTTGAAGATTACTAAAAAAACTTTTAAAATATTAAAATTAAAAAAAAAACACCTCCTATTTCCCTTCAAAAAGGAATTGCTTAAACATTTAAAGAACATGAGGCACCCAGGTGGCTCAGTTGGTTAAGCATTCATTCAACTCTTGCTTTTGGCTCAGGTCATGAGCTTGTGGTCATGAGACTGAGCCCCACATCAGGCTCCATGCAGGGTGTAGAGACTGCTTAAGATTCTCTCTCCCCCTTTCCCTTTTCCCCACCCCCTCAAAAAATAATTAAAGAACAGTCATATTATAGAATACAATGCAATAATAAAAATGAATGAAATAAAGCTAAATGCAACAATGTTATAATAACAGGTAAAAAAAAAAAGTCAAATTACAAGAATGTATCCAGTGTGATGCCACTTATGTAACATGAAAACAGTCCTACACATTGTCTAATGAAACACAAAAATATTTTGCTTGTAATAAAGCATGCATGGGAATTTTATTTCCCAGGTTTGGGACAGTAATTATTGGGGGAGGTAAGAAAAGATTGAAAATACATGTTGTGGATATTTTTGTTTGCTTCCATAAAAGATCTGAGTCAAGTATGAAAAAATATTGAAATCTGTTGAAGTTGCATGGATGGTAAGGCTAGGTAGGAATGATGTTTAAATTATCTCTGTATTTTCTGCATATTTGAAATATATTTAAGGTAAAGAAAGAGGGGGGAAAGATACAAGAAAGGGATTTACCTTGTCCTCCAGCTCGGGGAGTACAGCATGTCTGTACAGTGGGAAGTAATGTCTGCCAAGGGGGAAGGAAGCAATAGCAGAAGTGGGCTAAATGGGTATGGTCATATAGGGCCCATAACCCCTGAGCACAAGATAAGAATTGTGCTTAACAGTATATGAAACACGCTCAGTGATATAGATCAGCATGTAAAAAGCACAACCGGGCAGCAAAGGGATCCATAAAGAGGGTGCAGGATCTGGATAATAGACTGGGATGCCATGTACAACAAAGCCAGTATCTTCTAGAAAACACTATTTATAATTTCGACACGGACCTACTGGCAAATCTTAAGTTTCCAAAATAAGGCTCACCTCACCCTGGTGGTGTTATTTTGAAGCTGAAAACGAATAAATGTCAGTACTACCGGAATGCAGTGTAACCAGGACCAAACACGAGGACCTTTGCAGGGCTGTTCTGGATGCCAAAGACTGATTCAGCATGAGCTGCAGTTTCTTCCTCCCCACACAAGGAAATCCGAGCATCTGTAGCGAAATGAAGATTTAAACTCCGGCTGGCCTTGGCTCTGCCCCCATCAAAGCAGAGCTCACTGAACTGTTTGATTGTGAGTAGCTTCTTTGATTTTTAAACTGGTTAAATATGATGAAAATCTGTGCACAAACTTGCAAATGAACCACAGAAAGACAAAGGCCTTTGAAATGGACATTTCAAATGAGCTAAGTAGGCAGAGGAGCCTGCAAGTAATTGTTCATATTTCATGGGGACTTGGCTTTTCATGAATTCATCTCAGTGTCATCTTTCATACATATTACAGTGTCGGTTCATTAAAATTCTTGATGCAGTGCTGAACCTGGTCAGACTGAAATGGGGCTGACAAACCTCATGTCTGCCGCACAGATAACCAGACCTTATGAAGGTGAAATTAGTTTTCAGGAGCTGTACTGCTCACTTGATTGATTCCGTCTTAGAAGTCATATGACTTAATGTTTCCTGCTTGGGCTGCCTCTGTCATGCAAACATGACCTGATAACACATTGTCAGGAGCGCTCCAGAGAGCTAACAGCAATCTAACATCTTTCTACTGAGTGTGAAGTTCCATCTGAAATGTGCATATTTGATAAGCAGCTCGTCTTCTCTCTGTCCTTTTCATTTTCAGGAAGTTAATCTTCTCTGCTCTAGTGAGTGCAGTGGCGGGATGAGGTGAGCAGACATGCCGCAGGTGGCCCCAAACTCCAGCACACGGGGAAACTCACTGTCTAGAGGCCAACGTGTCTGGACATCACTTCCAAGAGGCAGCCAAGCAAGGAGTGACAATGCAGGCCCGCCGTCCTGTTCAGAAGGGACAGCATTTCCGAGGATGTGGGAAGAAAATGAAATCAGAGAGTTCCATTACTGGGTGTTACTTGACTTTGTTGTCACAGATTCACTTAACCGTCTCTCCACCATGGCAAAAAGCTGTATTGTATATTCAGTCTAAAATACACAGTGCCTTCTTCTGAATTAGAGGTGGCTGACCTCATAGAAGAATTTTAATTCTGGAAGACAGATAGAGGCCCCCTTCATATCCCTTTAGTGAGTAGCAAATCTGAGCCCCAGAGGGGCTTCGTTGGTCACCCAAAGTCCACACAACTGAATTAGTGGTAGATCCAGGATGAAGATTCAGATCTCCAGATTCACTTTGGTTCCCCTGGCACTCCGCTGCACTGTCCCTCACCCAGAAGTCGGACTTGGGCTCCAAAGAGATTCCAAGCAGAAGGCCACATCTGGATCCAGTAGAAGAGCTTCTCACTTCTGATCAAGGCTTCTAATTCTCTCATATATTTTAATATTCAGTAAACAAAGTACGACCATCGACATTATCTCATTGCTCTTCATAACGATGTTATGAGACAAAGCATGGAAGGCATTGTTCTCACTTCACTGGTAAGGAAACTGAGCGTGAGAAAAGTCAGGTGACCTGCTCAAGGTCAACCAGAAAGTACTTGAAGGGGTTGGATGAAGATGACCAAAGAAGAGACAGACACAGGAATCCAAGAATCAGAGTACCCAACACTGAAGAGTGGGGAGGTGTCAGCCATGTTGCCAGCCTGTAGAGCAGCCAGACCAGACGAAAGCAAGAGGGCAGGGGACTCCAGAAAGAAGCCCCAACTGAAATGATAATTATCTTGTATGTTTGATCACTGATAAAAGAATATTCACTGGGTGTCAACAGATCTGGAAAAGAATTCTGAAAAAAGAAAAGGCCCATAGAAAGCTAAGTAAAGTTTAAAAAGACAGACATTAATTATCCCCAGGAAAAAAATTCAAAAGGAAGCATTGTTGTGATAGACTGTTTAATTCTAGTGTAAACAATATTTGAAAGTCTTAGAAGGTTGATCACTGACTTCGGATTAACTAAGATATGTGATATAAATACTTTGAGAGGAGACTGGGGAGGTGAGGTTGTAGGAGAGATCAAAGTATAAAAGAGCCAAATCCTCATTACCATAAAAGGAAGTCAATAAATAACGTCTAAATTTGATAAATCTGTTCGTTTTTACAGTATAACAAACAACTATAAATGTCAGAAGCTTAAAAAAGGAACCATTTTACTTGCTCAAGATTCTGTAAGGTAACAATTTAGCTTAGATGGAACGATTTATCTCTGTTCCATATGCTGTCAGGTGGGCTTATTCACATGTCTGTGGTCAGTGGGTAGTGGATGGCCTTATACATGTATTTGGCAGTTGACTGGCTATCAGCTGGGTCAGTAGAGGCAAGTGGCCCTGTGTCACCCCTCGACCAGCGTGCTACCCTAGGCCTGTTTACATGTTTACAGGGCTCCAAAGAGCAGTAAGAAAGCAAACCCCAATTTCAAGTGTCTGTTACAAATTTGCTAATGATACATTGGCCAAAACAAGTCACGTAGCAGAGTCCAGACTAAAAGTATAGAAAAGTAAATCCTACTTCTTCAGGAAGGAGCTACAAAATTACATTGAAAAATTGAGTAAATTCATGGATAGAAAGAATCTGTAGCCATTTTTGCATTTTGCCATACTAGAAATTAACAGAATAAACATTTTATTTTAAAATATGAATTAAAAAACTAGAATCAAGTTATATTGTATATAAGATTATATTGTATAAATCACAAATATATACCTATAGGATAATTGGGGACAGGATGGCTACTTTAATATTACTTAAATAGGTACACGTACTTAGGATAAAATTTTCAATGATGTTATCTGACAGAATTTCACCAAGTCCTACATCTAAAACTACTTAGAAAGCAAAATTATGTCACCCAGAAATTATGTTAGGTGATAGAAAAAGTGGATCTAGAAATGAAAATTCCAGTGATAGTTGCTATGGACTAAATGTGACTAAAATTTATATATTTTTAAAAGTTTTGAAATTTATATTTCAGTTTTTTTTCTTTTATATCCCACATTTAAGGGATATCATACAGTATCTGCCCTTCTTTGTCTAGCTTATTTCACTTAACATAATTCCTTTAAGGTCCATCCAAGTTGTCACAAATAGCAAGAATTCCTTCTTTCTCACGGCTCAGTAATATTCCATTTTACACACACACACACACACACACACACACACACACACACGCACGCACACGCACACATACATGCATACCACATTTGGCCAAAGGGAACAAACTTCCAGTTATAAGATTAACAAATCTGGGGATCTAATGTACCACGTAATGACTATAGCTAATAATGTAAGGTTAACAAATTTGGGGATCTAATGTACAGCATAATGATTATAGCTAGTAATATTGTATCATATATCTGAATGTTGCTAAGAGAGTAGTTGTTTGTTCATCATAAGTGTACTCTTTGATCCCCATCACCTATTTCACACATCCCCCCTCCTACCTCCCCTCTGGTAACCATCAGTTTGTTCTCTATAGTTAAGTCTGTTTCTTAGTTTCTATCTCTTTTTTTTCCTTTGCTCATTTGTTTTTGTTTCTTAAATTCCACATATGAGTGAGATCATGTGGTATTTGTCCTTCTCTGATCAATTTAGCATTAATACTCTCTAGTTCCATCCATGTTGTCACAAATGGCAAGATATCATTCTTTTTTAAGGCTGAGTAATATTCGTGTGTGTGTGTGTGTGTGTGTGTGTGTGTGTAATATATCACTTCTTTATCCATTCATCAATTGATGGACACTTGGGCTGCTTCCACATCTTAGTTATTGTAAATAATGCTGCTATAAACATAGGGGTGCATGTATCCCTTCAAATTAGTGTTCTTGTATTCTTTGGGTAAAAACACACAGTAGTGACATTCCTGGATTGTAGAGTAGTTCTATTTTTAATTTTTGAGGAACCTCCATAGTGTTTGACAGTGGCTGCACAGTTTATATTCCCACCAACAGTGAACAAGGTTCCTTTTTCTCCATATCCTCAACACTTGCTGATTCTTGTGTTTTTTATTTTAGCCATTCTGACAGGTGTGAGGTGATACTTCATTGTACTTTTGATTTGCATTTCCCTGAAGATGAGAGATGTTGAGCACCTTTTCATGTGTCTTCTGACCATATGGATGTCTTCTTTGGGGAAATGCCTGTTCATTCGTCTGCCCTTCTTTTCATTCCATTGTTTTTTTGGGTGTTGAGTTGTATTAGTTCTTTATACACTTTGGATACTAACCCTTTATCACATATGTCATTTGTGAATACCTTCTCCCATTCAGTAGGTTGCCTTTTAGTTTTACTGATCGTTTCCTTCACTGTTCAGAAAAAGAAAGATCTTTTTTTTCAAGAGTGCAGACCTTAAAGATTCTTACCATAAAAAATAAATTCTTCCCATAAAAATAAAAAATAAATTAAAAAAAATATGTGACGTGGTAAAGGTGGTAGCTAATACCATTGTGGTAATCATTTTCCAATTGTAAATGCACCAGATCAACACAACACACATCTTAAACTTACATAAAGTTGTGTGTCAATTACATCTCAATAACACTTGGGGAAATTTTTATATGTTAAAACTCTAAATCTCCAGTGTGATAGTATTTGGAGATGAGGCCTTTAGGAGGTAATTCGGTCAAAAGGGTGGTGTCCTCATAATGGGATTAAAGCCCGTATTCTTATAGTTTCCTTTCTCTCTCTCCCTGCTCTGTGAGGATACAAGGAGAAGATCATCTACAAACCAGGAAGAATTGGCAAGCACTTTGATCTTGGACTTCCCAGACTCCAGAAATACAAGAAAGTAAATGTTTCTTGTCTAAACCACCCCGTCTTCAGTAATTTGTTAAAGCAGCAGCCAAACCTGATTGAGACAACAGTTCAATTAAACTGTTTTATGAAATACGTGTTTTAAAAAAGTAATTTTCCTTAATTAGTATGTTAGTTTACAAAAGTTAAACATGTATATAAGCTAAATTATAAATTAAACATCACCACTAGACATTGATTGTCTACACCATATCCCTTAAATAATCAAGTTTGCCAAAAACTTTAATCTGCCACTGAAAGTCAGAACTGTTTTATATTTGGTGATATTTAGCTATTCAGTCACATGTAATCATATATGTAAAAAGAATGGCAGCAACACATAAATAATAGTTATTCCTTGGTAATGGAACTGCTGGAGATTTTCAAAATCTTTGGTTGGAATCGTCTCATTTTCTTTCTTTTTTTTAAATTTTTTTTTTCAACATTTATTTATTTTTGGGACAGAGAGAGACAGAGCATGAACAAGGGAGGGGCAGAGAGAGAGGGAGACACAGAATCGGAAACAGGCTCCAGGCTCTGAGCCATCAGCCCAGAGCCTGACGCGGGGCTGGAACTCCCGGACCGCAAGATCGTGACCTGGCTGAAGTCGGACACTTAACCGACTGCGCCACCCAGGCGCCCCGGAATCGTCTCATTTTCTAAAGTAAATATATGTTGTAATTTGAATGGTGGTATCCACTGCCCACTATACAAGCTCCAGGCCCTCATTTCAAACCCCATGTTTCCTGGTAAAAGATTTTCCCCAATTCCCTCAGCCTCCAACATCACCAAGACGATCGCCATCTCACCAGATGTTTCTGGTTCCTTCTGACCTGACAGTTTTCCAGTGCTCTTGGAAGGCACTGAGGGTGCTGCAAGGTGATGAGTCATGGTTAGTAATCATGAGTCATGATTAGTGATCCCTAGGTGTCAGCCCTTGGAGTGCTCGGCGTAGAAGGAAGGAAGAAAGTCCCACTCATACAGTCAAGCAATCTACTGACCTCCACCCTGGGTGCTGGCAGAATGAAGTCCCGTCTCACATGAAGACTGAGTGTTTGATGAGGTTTAGTTACTGAGAATCAAACAGCAACCCTTGCAAAGATTCTTCAGACAAACCAGAGAAAAAATTATTAGGTATGGAGGTGATGAAACAGTTCTGTATCCTGATTGTGGTGGTGGTTAAAATTCATAAAGCTGAACAGAAGTACACAAGGTCAATTTTCCTGCAGGATAATAATTTAAAAACTAAAATTAAAGCAACATTAAAGTCATGGGAAAAACTAGTTCCACATTCCTCTAGGATAAGAAGACTCATAGTCTTTAAAAACTATATAAAAAGGAACCGCCTGATTTTCACTCTCTGGGAAAAAAAGGTTGTATTGCATCCCGGATAAGGTGTTCTCTCTTTAGACTAGGGCTAAATGCCACAAACAAAAAAAGCCGTAAGAACACTGAATATCCATATCAAAAAAAAAAAAAAAAAAAAACCAAAAACCCCTATCTTGCCACATATAAAATAATGTTAATTTTTAAATCCATCCCATTATTCCAATGGAATATCTATTTCCTCAATTTTGCCCTTGTAAAACACAATTCAGTTAACATCCAACATTGTGGCCAATACCTAGCTCATTGTTTGCCATATCGCAGGCATGCAAGAAGTTTTTGTTAAATTAATAAATCATATTTGCCCCCAAATTGATATATTCTGATGTAGTCAACACAAGGCCAAAATTTCTCCCAGAATCACCCAATAAATTATTTCTCACTGGTGTCACCAGTGACCCTGTACAGCAAATGCAAGTGAAACAAACCCACGAACGTGTGCACTCAACAGTCTGTGCCCGTCCATCCTCACGTATTTCGGGTGTGGGCTGGGGTCTGGTTCTACTGCTCCAGCCTTTTGGGAGGATAAAAGGTTAATCAGGGGGAACACTGTGATCTTAAGGACTATATTTAAGAATGTTAAACCTTCCATATTTTAAGAGTGGACAAAGAAAAGGAAAAATATAATTTTAATTACCAAGCACCTCGGGTTTTCTCTTGCTTTTCCTCAAGTGTTGTCAGTTCACATAAAACACCAAATCTACCAATTCTATTTAGCATGGTCAGGATGCCTGTTTGATTAAGCACTGCCCCTACCTCCAGAAAGGAAAACGAGAGAATCCTTCTTCAATGCTGTCACATCCCAGAGGCTGGGAACCTGAAATGAACATAACCTTTATAATCTCATCCCAACTGTAAGAACTCTAAACTCTCACTATTATATTTCTTTGCCTTTCGGCTTAGGGAAAATCATGCTGCTGACTTAAGGCGAAGAGTGATGAATGAGTGGTTCTGGTTAGTTCAGAACCTCATCATCCTTTCCCAGGCAAACTGTTGATCTATTTCTTGCTTTTCCAGAACCAAGCCCAGGCTGCAGCCACTGGCAGAGAAGTTTTATTATGGGTAAGCAATCAGTGGAATGGGGTGGAAATCTCCAAACAGTTCTTCCATCTGTGACATCAATTCTGTTTGGGAGCAGAGGTGATAGGCCTGTGTGTTTGCTTGAGTGTTTGCTCTGCTTCACAGAGTATAGACATGCCCGGTGCATCACCCTGCCTATTCACCGCACACTCTAAGCTTGCTGAGGTTCGTGTCATAAATGCAACTATAAACCTGGCCACGTTTATTGTGTGTCCCAATTGCCTTCTCTTTTTAACAAGAGGAACTGTCCTTTATTGGTCCCTCTTTCCTAACACGTTTGAGAAATTTTCCTCCAGGTTTGAAGCATTCATTCATTTTCCTTTGAAAGCCTCTAGATGCATTTTTCAGATCAGCCACTAGATGCCCAGATGCCAAAATAAAACTCTAGCAGCTTTTCAGAGGAAAACAATGGTTTTGTATTTTAACAAAGATAGATTATTTCAGCCGTGCTATCAAAAAGCCTGGGCAAGGCTTTTGTATACTCAAGGAGTTTTGTTTTGTTTTTAAAATGTACTGAATAACGTAATTATACAAATTTGGGGGGAAGGGTTTTCTGAAACCAAGAATTATTAGAAATAAAAAAGCCCAGGGGCGCCTAGGTGGCTCAACTGGATAAGCATCTGACTTCAGCTCAAGTCATGATCTCACAGCTCATGAGTTCAAGCCCTGTGTCGCGCTCTGTGCTGGCAGCTCAGAGCCTGCAGTCCGCTTCTGATTCTGTGTCTCCCTCTCTCTCTGCCCCTCATCCACTCACACTCTGTCTCTCTCTCCTTCAAAAATAAACATTTAAAAAAAAAGAAATAATAAAGCTCAGAAGCTGCCAATACCTCACTGATGATATAAAGAAGAGGAAAAAATGCCTTAGATCACAGTAGCTAAGAAGCTTCAGTATTCATGGCCCTATTAGAAAGTACTCAACCAGCTTCACTCCCCAGCTTCTCTGCAACAGCACCTAGAACACTAGGGTCTGAACTCCAGCAGAGAGCGAGGTAAACCAGGACCTTGAAGGATCCCTGATGTAGGTGGAGCTAACGTCATAGTTTCATTGTCAGTGCCCTTTTTATTGGCATTTTCTGTGTCTGCTCATTTGGAAGATGAATGTGGCCACCACATGGCCAGAGGAGCCTCACTTTTTGCCATAGGAAAGTCTCTTACTGTCTCCACACTTCGGGATCCAGGCCAAACTTCCTCTTTGGCCTTGGAGAGAGGAGGAAGCCGTTTAACCCCTTCATGTTAAGACTCACCTCTGTTAAGACTCACCTCCTTTCCTGCTCCAGGAAACTCTGGACTATGGGGGAGGAGCCATTCTTTTGCAGGTAACCTACACACTCACCTCAGGTTCTCATCTGGCTATATGGCCACAAGCAATCCCAAAATGGGCTGAGGTATTTAGATTTTTCCATTGTCACCTTAGTACAAGAAATAATTTTCCTTTTTTTAAGTTTATTTATTTTTGAGAGAGAGAGAGACAAAGAGAATGAGAGAGAGAGGCAGAGAGACAGGGAGAGAGAGAATCCCAAGCAGGCCCTGCAGTGCCCACACAAGCCTCAACGTGGGGCTTGAACTCACAAACCATGAGATCATGACCTGAGCCAAAATCAAGACTCAGATGCTTAACCAACTGAGCCACCCAGGCATCCCTACAAGAAAGAATCTTCTAATACATAAAGGTGAGCAACAGTAATGTGTGTGAACTCCAGAACAGTGAGTACGAGCTCCTTCTAACTGAAAAGGTTTACGATGAGGCATTGTAGTTCCCTGCCCAAGTGGTTGAGGAAATGGTTCCTGAATGGTGGGAATGATTAGCCCCAAAGGCCTCCTCTCCCTTCCAAATCTATGTTTCTATTATTTTTACAGACCACAGTCTGAAAAGTGAAAAGGACAGGTCCAGCATTTGGAAGCCATACAGAGTAATGATATACCTTCCCCTCTCCCAAGAAAAGAGAGATTTGTTTTCCCTAAGATGGTAAGTGATTCTATGGGGTTCTCAAGGTTAACCATTTGGCCCTAACAGGGCTCTATGTAAGCCTAAAAAACATTTACTTTAAACAAAAAAATCTAGGGAGAATGACACCACATTTTCTTTAGTAATATTTCCTATCCTGAGCTGCTTCCTATCAAATATTGACACCTACGTCATCCAGACAATTCTAGAAGCACTTATTTTAAGGAGTAAGTAAATCTCCTTAAAATGGAAACTTGAGTCAGGCTTCCTGTTGGCAAATGCTAAACCAGGCATCTGACAATGATGATCCTATTATTCAAATATTCTGTAACTTCCAGAAATGCAAATCATATCGCCACACCGTGTCAAGGTGAAGCTTCTGCTCTGTTGGCAGGGGCAAAGGAATGTGCAGAGGGAGTTCTCTGTCAGGTTAAACAGCAGAGGTGGCCAAAAGACAAACCACTTGCACAGATTCGTTCCCTAGAGCAAGAGACCTAGGCAGAATATTTATATTACTTACCCAGTAGTATATGTTAACTAATTCAAAGAACCTTTACATTCCAAGGAACTATGGAGATTGTCCATTTACCAACCTATGGTGTTACACACCATCAAAATTCAAGGTTACGGAAAAGCCAGCTTCCTTAGGTGACAACTACCTAGAACAGGGCCAAGGGTCTTGGTAGTAAAGCCATTGTCACCCCAAGAGTCATTTGTGCCAAAACTGGCTACAGATTCCTCTCTATTAGATAGCTAATACATTTTTTACAGTGGAAAGTTATAGCCATAAAACCTGTTTATTCCCCCCCTTCTTTATGAGAATCAGGCAAAAAGGTAGACGACCTGTGTATGCAATTTAACCTTGGCTCAAATAAATATCATCATTAACATCCTCCTGAAAGCTATACTCAGAAGGCTTTTGCCATCTTGACGTTACCATTTCTTCAACAACGTATTTTCAGATAACTATGCACTGACATGGAAGAAGCCTCATTGAAAATGATTCCAGGGATAACAGGCTATGATTTAATGTGTTCATTCATTTATTCGATTCTCCATGCATTTGACATTGACTTATCAAGCACTTACTATGTGCAGGGCACACATTTAAGTATAGGTCTGAGCAAGATCAACAGGCTCCAGTCAGTGTAGGACTTTTGTGTCAACTTGGTATGTCTGTGGCATAACGTAGTTAGGCACAGGGTATGATGGCAAAGAGAGCATGTGCAGAGAGAGAGGACTTTATCTCAGCTTGACAAAATGCAGTTGTCAGCTTAAGAGCAGAACTGGAAGATGGACAATCAGAGGCAAAGACATGAGAGCACAAGAAAGTCATTTGGTTTTATGGAGAGTATGGGGGTGGGAAGGAGGGTGACAAAACATGAAGCTAGATAGCAGGTAGTGATCAGAAAATAAAGAGTCCGCATCACTGTGTCCTAAAGTTCTGATGAATCACCGAAGAATTTTAAGAAAAGTGATGGCTGGCAAAACTACAAAGATCACCCCATCGCAGCAAGAACAATGCACCATAATGGGAAAAGAGAATATGAGAGGAAAGAAAAAACTACTACAAGGTCACAGCAAGGAAAATTCTAAGTCAATCATAGAGAAGTTGGAGGAGAACAATTTAGAAGGCAGATTTGTGTTTTAGTTGACCAATTAGATTCTTCCTGACGGGAAGAAGGAGGAATCTAGGCTTATTTACTGGCATCTGGCTTGGTCTAGGACTGTGGTATTCAAATTTAGGTATACATTAGAATTAATTATGGAGCCTTTTAAAATATCCAGCCTGGGCCCTTGTCCCAGAGGTCTGGGATGGAGCCCAGGGAATTGTATTCGTTAAAAGCTCCCTGGGTGACTAAACGTGTGGCCAGGTTTGAGGACTCGTGAGGGTGATGGTACTTGGAGGAGAGAGGCCATCGTTGCATAGAGGAGAAAAGAGGATGTTCGAGGGTTTCTCTCTGGTCCTGCTGAGGTTGAGAAGGAGGTCAGTCAATTTCTGGGTCAATACGGATTTCAATGCCTGTACTATTGTCGCAACATTTGCCACAACGTCTGTTGAAACTCGTGCTCTGATCTTGGGTTCCAAATGTATAGCTCCTTTTAGTACTGGAAATGTGGCTACAGTGTGAGAAGAGAAAACAACCGCAGGGAAACATTTCTGCAGGAAAAGGGCATAAAAAAAGGGTCAAGGATATAACAGCAGGAACTTGAATCAGAATCCAAAACGATGTGCTACATGTTATATATGGGGGAAAACTTCCCAACCCAAGCATCTTTCCTTTGGCTAAACTCTTGAACTAGAGACCTGTTTGGAGCTGAAACTATTCTGGGTGCCCTGGGGCACTGAGGGGATTAATGAATGCTTGTGTAGCCAGCCCATCCCAGAATCCAATGAATAATCAATGGTACTTTAGGCTCCTCAGGTAATTGAATTGCAAACCTGGTAATAAGGAGACTTGTATCCATGGTGGAATTATACCCTATATCTACTTCTTAATGTAGATATTGATGAAAGACCCCTGCTCATATAGATTATTTACTTTCTATCTCTATTAAAAATTGAGCACAGTAAATTGGCTGTTTGGTAATAAGTATTTTCTGCCTATACCTTGTGCTTAATGAAGTAGAACTTACAGCTATAAAGCCCATCTCTTCCACCTCCCACCTATAGGAAACAAGTACAAAGGTTACTCTAATCTCTTATTTACTTTCAGAATCGGAGTGAGGAACAAATATGTGATCACTGGTGTAATGTGGGCTTGAGGAAACCAAAAAGTATCTGTTTCAGAACTCTAAAACTGTACAGTGGATTCAGAGAAATTTAGTCCTGGGGGAAAATCATATTTCTCTTTTACTAATTCTTAGTGTGAATTCCCAATGTAAAAAGTAGCATGACATTTGTCAATAACTGAGAGTGTCACCGTCCAAAACTCCCACAAATATTTATAGTAATCCCATTTGAAATTGAGATAGGGAAACTGAAGGACTCCATAAAAATCTGCTTTTTGCTCCTTTTCCTCCTGCTTCTATTCTTGCTAGGACCTGCACCCCGCCCTACTTTACACATGCCTTGTAATTCAAATAGTGTATGTCTTAGTAAGGGATAAGGAGTTAATGATTTCTCTACAATAGATAACATCTAAGAAAGGGCCAGATGAAGCCATCCTATGCATATTCCAGACCACTGGAGCTAGACCTCTCCAGGTCAGGACTCTCTGGCTCCAAGGAGAAACACCTGGGCCCTCGTCTTTGT